>NC_090650.1:404479076-404779076 GCF_040937935.1 Hyperolius riggenbachi
ACCAAAATTAAAATTTTTCAAGGAGTGATAACGAGGACCATAAGGAACGGGGGAGGGGGGACAACACACAGAGGCATATGGATCCAGCTCGAACATAGATCTGAGCTTACTTTAGGTGGTTTTGCCTTGGGCAAGGTGTCCTTTAAGGATGGCTCACACTTTGTGGAAAGACAAACCATAAGCATATACTGTATCATAATATATATGAAAACTGTACAAATATAGATGGGCAGGAAAAGATCCAGTTTTATCTGTTAATGCTATACGTTCATTAGGAATGTGTATTATATTCTGTTTCAGTCTTTATTTCTTTTTTGTATCTTTTTTTTTTCACGTGCACGGAGCAAAAAAAAAAAAAAAAACCACCACTGCAAACAAATCCAAAATAAATAAAATTACAATTCAGTCCATTAACTATACAGAGCAAAGCACTTCCTGGCACAATGCAAAAGGAGATCTTAACTCAGGGCTGCCCTCTAGTGGCTACACAAGAGGAGATGGTCCAGCCACAGCCTTCTCCAGTAGCTCCTGGAAGATCACCATCTGTTATGTGCAGCCGCCACTGCTTCAACAACAGATGATGTGTCAAAAACTCAAACTCAATACATGCAGTTTATTTGGCTGCAGCAAAATTAGTTGTTAGGCCTGAAGAATAGTAAGAGCACAAAAAGAAGCACCTTATTATACATTTTTGTGCATTCTTAATGTGATCATTATCTTATTTAAAAGAAAACAAGAAAACAAAAACTAAAGGGAACAAAACAAAACACAAAAACAAAAAACAGATAAACACAAAAATACATACAAAATACTATCTGAAGAAAATGCCTTCCTAAAAATATCAGTTTTCTACTATCATGCTGATCCTTTGTCTACAATGCTTTCTAAAGGCTCCTACACATGTCCAACTTAATGCACAACCAACCACACAACGTGACCAACTAGTGATGATTGTAATCAACAAATTACGATTTCACTAAACTTCGCATACATTTTCGCAATTACGTTTATACGCAATTACGATTTTCAAATTCAATTGATTTTGTGTAGTCATTCGTAATTTCGCATAAAATTTTGTGAAATTTCGCATAATTTCTTGCCGACTTTAGCAGTGAATAGCAAAGCCCCCTTACATGCTATTGCTACCAAAATTGCTACGTTAAAGCGGATCCGAGATGAAAAACTAACTATAACCAGTAACTTGTCTATATATCTTATCTAAAGTTTAGATGGTTTACACAGCAAATCCAGCTGGAAACAGCTTTAATAGAATATGATTCTTTCTTCCTGTGATACAATGACAGCAGCCATATTGTTTGTAAACATTACACAGAGGCAGGCTTATCTGCATCTTGAGCTTTTTTGCATTATCCCCCCTCCTCCTCCCTCCTCCCCTCTGCCTCTGAAATCTCTGGCTAGTAATACCCCCCTCCCCCTGCCCAGACTGAGCTCCCATGAGCCCTTGCTACTGTCTGAAAGTGCCTTGGCTCTCTGAAAACCTGTGGGCGTGGCTTGTTTAGTTTATAGGGAATTACAGTATTAAAACAAAAACAAAAAAGTATTTGGCTTGAGGAACGCTCTATAAACAATAGGAAAGGAACCAAATTATGCAATGAGTAAAAGTTCATCTAGGATCCACTTTAAGGAGAATCGTTAGTACAAGTCAAAAGAATTTTGCAAAAAGATCTTGTCGTTTTTGAGAAACTCAATTTTAAAAATGCAAGTAAAAAATGTTTTTTAAACTTAGAAAAATGACAGTTTAAAAAACATTTTTTCTTTGCATTTTTAAAATCAAGTTTCTCAAAAACTACAAGGTCTTTTTGAAAAATTATTTTTGTGTTTTATACCTACTATTTTGCTTAACATATTTAGCAATTTTGGTAGCAATAGCATTAATGGGGGCTTTGCTATTAACCTCTAAAGTTGGCATAAAACTATGCAAAATTTCACGAAAATTACACAAAAAATTATGCCAAATTTTGAAATACTACTATTACATATGAAACTAATTATGATTTTCTCTGAAATTTTGCATTACGATTATGATGCGTAATTGCAAATTTCGATGCCGAATTTTGCACATGTAAAATTTCGGCCCACCACTGTGACCAACTATACAGCAAGTTGTTTACCTGATAAATATGTACACACATGCCAACCAACTAAACAACTAACTCACTTAAATATTATGCATACAAGCTAAATGACAAACTGCACAACGTGTCTGCATTCAAAAACAATAAAGTTGTTCAAAAGACTTGTACACATGTTCCAACCTGCATGATATTTGGTCAGATTGATCCACCGGTTGGATCTGGCAAACAACCTGTTATAAGTTGGTCATCTGGTTGTTTGCCAGCTGTACACACGCCCACATTATCTTCCAACAGACCAAGTTTGGAAGATAGTTGGACAGATAGTTGGTAGGTGTGTGTATGAGCCTTTAGTCAATTAACCATAACAAGAAAGCAGAAAAAGTATTTCTACCATATGGTCTCAGTACATTAAGAATGACCAATAAGCTTAGGAAAATATTGGTCATTTACCAGATGTGGTTGGGTCCCAAGGTCAAATCCCAAACAAGGAACTGTCTGCACAAAGTTTGTACATTATCCCTATGTCTGCACTAGTTTCTTCCAAGCAATCCAGTTTCCTCTCACATCCCAAAAACATGTAAATAAGTTAATTGACTGCTCCTTAAAATTGGCCCTAGACCAGGGGTGTTGCTAGCCCCAAAGATCAGTGGCACATGCCCTGGATCTATTCTGGGGTGTCCCCAGGCAGAGTCAGCTGTGGTGCCTCAGTAGGGGGCATGCTGGGAGCTGTGGTACATCAATCATGGTTATGCTGGGTGCTGTAGTGTCTTAATGTGAGCATACTGGGAGCTGTGGTGCCATGCTGGGCATTGTGATACATTAATGGGGGCATGCATGGAGATGTGGCTCTTCTATGGGGGCATGCTGGGAGTTGTGGTGCATAATTGAGAGGCCTGTGGGAGCACGGTAGGGGGTCCTCTATAAGGTCAGAGAGAGCTATGGGGGGACTGGCAGATAACCTGGCAGTAGGCCAGCCCCCCAGCAGAAAGAAAGTCTAGCCAGCACAGAAGCCAGGTAACTTTGCCTAGTTATTCTTAAATGACACTGTTTTTTATGTGATAGGCTGAACTTTTTTTCTTGTATTCATGTAGAGGAGCCTTCATTCAACATTTTGCTGGAAAGGCCTACTTAGACTGCTGTAAAGTTCCTGTAAATTTGTCTCCATTCATGACCACACCCACATTCCGGTACTTGGCCACACCCATTTTCCATCTGGAGTGTCCAAAAGTACCCCGAATCTCTTAGGATCCTAGCAACGCCCCTGCCCTAGACTATGACTGACATATGACTATAGCATGACTAAAATTGTGAGCCCAACTGAAAGAAAGTTACTAGCAAAAGCACTGTAAAGCACTGCAAAAGATCTGTATAAGTAATACAAATTCAACAGATACTACACTGTATGTTTTTTTTTTCCTGAGATGCAGTAATTTATTAATAAACGTAATTCCCAATCAGAAAAGGGAGTGCTCTCATGCAGTTTTTACCAAATATTTACCCCCCTTTGGTATTTAATTTTCCTCAGCTTATCTGTAGAAGCATTTTATAATGTGCCTGTATAAATTAAATACTTCAGAAAATATTTTTTCAAGTATGTATATACCCAAGATTAAAGGGGAACTGAAGAGAGAGGTATAGAGGCTGCCATGCTTATTTCCTTTTAAGCAATACCAGTTGCCTGGCAGCCCTGCTGATCCTCTGCCTCTAATACTATTAGCCGTAGCCCCTAAACAAGCATGCAGCAGATCAGGTGTTTCAGACTTTAAAGTCAGATCTGACAAGGCTAGCTGCATGCTTGTTTCTGGTGTTATTCAAATACTACTGCAGAGAAATAGATCAGCAGGGCTGCCAGGCAACTGGTATTGATTAAAAGGAAATAAATATGGCAGCCTCCCAAATACCTCTTACTTCAGTTCCCCTTTAAAGAAAAATAAGTTAAAAAAATAAAGGTCATTTGCATTCTCATTAAATGTATAAATTATTCACACTGGCTATGTGAAGTCCTTACAGTCTAATGCCATATATTCAGGCGTTCTATTCATAAAAATACTACTGCAGTATTTGGTATTAATATTCCTGCATTTATGACATGATTACTGACAACATTTTTACAAAATATAGAACTATTACCACATATCTGAAAACCTTTTGGGAATACTTACTTCAGAAAACAAATATGACATGAGGTAAATTATAATACAATATTTTACGGCCCTTTTCCATTGATAAAGTGATGTGAATGCGGCTAGCTCGCCACATTGCATCACTTCCTCTGGCGCTCGCATCACTTCCTCATCTCCCGATGCAGAAGTGTATGGAGGGGATGGTGGGCAGATGCAGCTGTGCGAGAATCTGCAACATGCTGCAGATTCTCGGATCGTTCCGCACCACTCCACATGCAATGCACGGGATGGAAACTGTTCCATTGCTGTGCATTGGGATCAGGACACCGGCGGTGCGATGCGGCTAGGGAAAGGGTGTGAACATTGGGGAGGCCCTATCAAAGTTTTGTTGTGGGGCCCCATTAATTGTAGTTATGTCACTGCCGTCACTGGGGAATTTATCAGGCAAGGCCGCAGGAGAGGACACAATTCGAGGAACAAGATTGACTACAGAGGGGTGGAGGAAGTCCTAAGTAAGTGTAAAGCCTAAGGTGTTCTTCACCTCAGGTACACTTTAAATGGCTTCTTCTAGTATGATATAAATAATAACTGTATTATGCATGAAGAAGAAACTTAAAGGACCTCTGTTGCGAAAATCTTAACATTTAAAATACATGTTAACCTATACAAATAAGAAGTACATTTCTTCCAGTGTAAAATGATTCATAAATTACTTTTCTCCTATGCTGCTGTCACTTACAGTAAGTAGTAGAAATGTGACATTACTTACAGATTTTGGACTAGCCCATCTTTTCTTTGGGGGTTCTCATCTTTATTTTTAAAAGCACTTAGTGAATGGCAGTTACACCGTGCAACTGTCAAAGAAGTGTATGTTGAGCAGTGAGACTGGCCAGCATCATTGTATAAATCTTTTTCAGGGAATGTCTTTATAAAGAATAAAGGCCATGCTGGGAATCCCCCATGAAGAGATGGACAAATCCAAAACCTGTCGGTAATGTCAGATTTCTACTACCTACTGTAAGTGACAGCAACATAGGAGAAAAGTAATGTCTGGCTCATTTTACTCAGGAAGAAGTGTACTTATGTGTATGTGTTTTACATTTTAAGATTTTCGCGACAGTTCCTCTATAAATCTTTGAATGCTTGCAAAGAATTTAGGTATAATTAGTCATCAAACATATTATCTAAGCAACTTTTGCTGATAGGGGTTTGGACTTTCTTGATGATTTACACTGGACCACATACAACTTCTGTTCTATACAAAACCTAAATAAGTTTTGGCTGGTAATAAACTTAAAAGTAGCTCACCCAAATTTTAAGTTTAAACAGTATCGTACTTGTTAACATTTTAGCTCATTCCAGAACATTATTTCAAGTTTCAGCATACAAACACCGTTTAAAGCGGACCCAAACAAAAAAAAATGTTTAATTCAAAATATTTAGTTGCACCACTCTTACACATACAAAGATAAATAAACACTCCTTCAAGCCTATGAGCATTTCAGTGTATGCTCTTCACCCTCCTCTTTGCACAACTAGGGTTATACAGGTGGCAGCCATTAGCAATTCCTCCTTAGCCGGACACCTCCTACTCTACCAGTCTGCCGGATTCTGTCCCGGCAATATGAAAGGAAGCAGGGGCAAACGCAGGATTTTTAAGGGGGGGATTCCTGAAAGATCCAGAAGCACTTATGTCCCCGAGTGCTTCCGAATAAAGGTGGCTCCATACTGCCCATGCACAAAAGTGCGCTGGCGTATTACAAAGCTGCCTATCTTTGGAAGTACTCAAGGACACAAGTGTTTCTGAGGGCTTCTGGAAGCAGCAAATTTGAACAGGGGACAGCGCTGGAACAACTCCCCGAGAGAGGAACGGGAGATAGACTTAGTTTGAACAATTCAGTGGAATATGTCACATAGCGCAAGCTATACCCATATGATGCAGGGATATATGCATCTGCGGAAGATGGCGGCGCTATATAAATACTAAATAATAATAATTTGCCTCACCAGGATTGCACTTTTATTTAGCTTTCCTGTATGACAAGAAGACAAAGCCAGCCTGCACTAGGAAAAGAGGGAAACAAAGGTGAATGAAGGAGGCTGGTGCACACCAAGAGGGCTTCTGAGCGTTTTTCAAATCAACATTGATTTGAAAAGCGCTTGGCTAATGTTACCCTATGTGGGTGTTCCCACAGCAGCGTTGTGATTTTTTCAAAATCGCAGGTATACCGCGTGCAGCATTTTTTTGAGTGATTCATTCAGAAATCGCTCTGAAAATCGCACTCACTAATTGCTAGCGATTGCTATTGTGATTTTGGCGTTGCACTAGCCCAGAGAGAAGAGGAGTGGAGAGAAATTGAGAATAGCCCGAGATGGAGCATTATCTGTATTGCAGTCCCACATCACACAGAGGCTACTTGCCTGTAATAGGACTCCTGTCCCTGCCAGTCTCTCACACAAGTCAGAAAGCAGCCCTCCTGGAGTCTAGGGACTGTCAAAAAATGTTCACCTTGTTTAACAAGATGCAGTCATTATGACATAGGGGAGAGACAGATTTTTGCCCATGGACCCTCCAGGCAAGCTCTGCATCATGCTGTGTATATATACCAGCTTGCCTGCCCTTTAATTGCAGTTTTATCAGCTAGCCTAGTATTTTGCATTGCCTTACAACAACAAACCTGAATACACCAGACACCAGCCCTAAATCACTGAATGAAAGGGGGCCTGGGGGGAGATTGCCCCCCAGGTGGAGTGGAGAGACTGAGGTAGAGCAGATAGCATATCTGTATTGCAGTCCCACATCACACAGAGGCTACTTGCATGTACTGTGTCTCCTGTCCCTGCCAGCCAAATCCAAAAAAGCTTTATTGGCAGGACCAAATACATTTAGCATTGCCAAAGCAAAAACAAAACATTAACAACATGGTGGGGAGGATTGTGGGAATAGGGGAATGATATAGGTATACCGTCCATAGGGGTGTGGAGGATGTAAGGGATGGTCAGCCTCTCACACAAGCTGCAGGCAGCCCTCCTGGAGTTTAGGGACTGTCAAAAACTTTTCAACCTGTGACATACTTTATGTAGCTGTCTACATGCAGTCTTTACAATAGGGAAAGAGCTGAGTTTTTCCCACAGACCCTGCAGGCAAGCCTCTGTATATTTACCAGCTTGTCTGCTTCAGCGATTTCAGGGAATTTTTTTTAAAGGTACAGGAGTCTCAGGGGGGTGTTCCATACATCCAGAACCCCCGTCTGGATACGCCAGTGGGAAGGGAGGGGTTCCTCCAATAAATGTAAAATGTTTTATATTTGTCATCATGCAGCTGAAAAAGGCTGTTATGTATTATTATAATTTAGAAAATCGAGTTTATTTCTGAAATCTTGTATTTTTAATTTGGGTCCACTTTAAACGGTATATAAATGCAATGCATGATCTTAACACTTTTACATTTGAATGTACTTTTTTCTGTATCAGTGTTCTATTTCTCATTTGGAGAAGTCCACAAACATCACCTCTGATCCGACAAGCACCGTTTCCACTTCTCCCTCCATTTAAACACAGCAGATGTACTTTGTGCATTGGGGAATTCGTTAGTGGGAGCTATTAGCAACTTATCTGTACAGTAAACCCAGAGGTAACGTGAAGCAGACATCACTAAAAATTACAATTCTACCAAGGTCAACATAGGTTATCGTTGTGAAGATGCTTTAGCCAACTTGAGGCTCTGTGCTGCCCAGGGAATAGAACTTAAGTCCAGGAAATGAGGATAGCCAAGGTTAAATAAAAGACACCAGCACAACTGAAAGAATAGTGTACAGCCTGAAATGAGATGCGCATACATAATCCAACCATGTCTTCAATAAATAATAGCCTTTAGAAGGAAGTGCCAGATAAAATAGAATAGTGGGTATTGACAACAAACAGATCTGCTAATTTAAAACAAACGAATGTTGATTCTGGTATCCACCAGAAACCACACCCAGAATACTGCTGCAAGGCTGGTAACAAGCCAACCCTGCCATTGCCACATAAAACCAATCATTTGCTAACTTTACTGGCTAAACATAAAATGGAGAATTATATTTAAGGTTTGCTCATTGACTTTCAAATCCTTGCACAATCTGGCCTTGGATATCTGAGGTATTAGTTACAACTGCATCACACCTCTCACAATTTTAGATCAAAACGATCTAATAACTTGGTCACCCTCAGAGTCCATCACAAAACCTTTGGAGACAGCTTTCGGTCATGCTGCCCCTACACTATGTAACTCCCTGCCACACCCAGTCAGCAAGAGGAACTCCAGTGAAAATAATGTAATACAAAAGTGCTTCATTTTTACAATAATTATGTTTAAATGATTTAGTCAGTGTTTGCCCACTGTAAAATCTTTTAAATCCCTGATTTACATTCTGACATTTATTACATGGTGACATTTTTACTGTTGGCAGGTGATGTAGCTGCTGCATGCTTTTTTGGCAGTTGGAAACAGCTGTAAACAGTTATTTCCCACAATGCAGCAAGGTTCACGGACAGGAAACTGCCAAGAGTATGTAGTCAGAGTTTCTTGTGGGAGGGGTTTCACCACAATATCAGTCATACAGCGCCCCCTGATGGTCTGTTTGTGGAAAGGAATAGATTTCTCATGTAAAAGGGGGTATCAGCTACTGATTGGGATAAAGTTCAATTCTTGGTCGAAGTCCAAACTGAAAAGCCACCTGTTTAGTCTGGCATTTCTAAACAACTCAATGATTCCTCTGTAACACAAGTCCACCCTGCAACCCTGTATTGATCTGAGACATATCTATATACATTGAGTCTTATGGCAGAAAAGCGATTTACAAATACAATTGTATTATTGTATATTATTGACCTTTGGAAGCTCTAGTGTGATTAGCAGGGGTTTGGGGTTGGAGATTCCCCTTTCTCCTTCAGCCATTTATGGCACCCATGGACATAATACCAGAAATTACCCATCTCCTCACTTCAGCTTCTGACTTGAAGGGACAGTGATGAATGTACAACAAATTAGACAGGAGTATTCGGGGTACCTTACACAAAAAGACCAATGCTCTAGTAGCAACAGTTGGAGGTTGGAGGAGGTGGGCAGAATGAGCCAAAACTTGCCTTCAATCAAATTTCTCAAGTGAGTTTATAAATTTTCCAGCACCACTACATGAAAAGCAAGGAAGCCACCGTTATGCACAAAATTCTAAAGCTGATTACAAACAACCTGATAGGTTCACAAATCCACTTACCGTGATAGCTGAGCACAAAGAAGCCACTGGTGGTGAAGTCACTGTGGAACTTTATAAGGACCTGATTTGATGTGCTGTATACAGACTCCAGGGCTGTGTTTCCACTAAACTGACCAATCTGAGGAGAACTCTGGTCTGGCCCATCCCTAAAATACACAATAAAAAGGCACAAAAAACATAGTTATAAAATAACAATAGTATTTGTGTAAGGCAACACGCATGGTACACAATAAAACAGGCTTATTAATTTCATAGCATGAGCAATTGCAATGTAATGTGTACATTTTCCCACTCTTTTTCCAGAAGTGCTCTATAGCAAGTAAACATTAGTAGAGGTGGCCCAAACCTTCAATTTTAGGTTCGCAAACCTTCCGCAAAAGTTTGGTTCGCGCGAACTTTCGCGAACCGCAATAGACGTCAATGGGGAGGCGAACTCGTAAAACTAGAAAAATTTATGCTGGCCACAAAAGTGATGGAAAAGATTTTTCAAGGGGTCTAACACCTGAGAGGGGGGCATGGCAGAGTGGGATAGACGCCAAAAGTCCAAAATCTGGATTGGACGCAAAGCAGCATTTTAAGGGCAGAAATCACATTGAATGCTAAATTGCAGGCCTAAAGTGCTTTAAAACATCAACTTACTCAGCTCAACTCACGTAGGTAGGTGGGTGCACTGTGAACAACAGGTAGGTAGGTATATGCAGTAATGGGTATTACAAGGTGCAGCTGTCACACACAGACAGGTAGCGGACAGGCACAGTGACACTGTGTGCGCTCACGTAGGTAGGTGGGTGCACTGTGAACAACAGGTAGGTAGGTATATGCAGTACTGGGTATTACAATGTGCACCTGTCACACAGACAGGTAGCGGACAGGCACAGTGACACTGTGTGTGCTCAACTCACGTAGGTAGGTGGGTGCACTGTGAACAACAGGTAGATAGATATATGCAGTACTGGTTTTTACAATGTGCACCTGTCACACACAGACAAGTAGCGGACAGGCACAGTGACACTGCGTGTGCTCACGTAGGTAGGTGGGTGCACTGTGAACAACAGGTAGGTAGGTATATGCAGTACTGGGTATTACAATGTGATTGTGCACCTGTCACACACAGACAGGTATTATTATTATTTAGTATTTATATAGTGCCGACATCTTCTGCAGCACTGTACAAAGTATATATAGTCTTGTCACTAACTGTCCCTCAAAGAAGCTCACAATCTAGTCCCTACCATAGTCATATGTCTATGTATGTATTGTGTAGTGCATGCATATTTTTAATCTAATGGCAATTTAGGGGGAAGCCAACAACTTATCTGTATGTTTTGGGGATGTGGGAGGAAATCAGAGTGCTCGGAGGAAACCCACGCAGACACGGGGAGAACATACAAACTCCTTGCAGATGTTGACCTGGCTGGTATTCGAACCGGGGACCCAGCGATGCAAGGCGAGAGCGCTAGCCACTACACCACCGTGCTGCAAATGGTAGCAGACAGGCACAGTGACACTGCGTGTGCTCACGTAGTGTAGGTAGATGGGTGCACTGTGAACAACAGGTAGGTAGATATGCAGTAATGGGTATTACAATGTGCACCTTTCACACACACAGATAGTCACTGAATGTGCTGGGCCTGGCAGTAGCACACACACACAGTATGAATTATCAAGGCTGTCTATGCAACACAAGTGTCATTGGGACACACAGAAAAAAAAAATAGATCACAAGAACAAGATTAGCTCTCAAAAGAGCTGTTGTGGGCCGGGGTGCAATTTTAACAATAAGAATCACCAAGGAGCAAGCTAACAAGCCTAAATAATCTTTCCCTAAGAGTCTTCAACAGCAGCAGCTGTCCCTTCTCTATTTACTGCAGGCACACAAGTGAGTTAAATGGCCGGTGGTGCCTGCCTTTTATAAAGGGGGGAGGGGCTCCAGGAGGGAGTGTAGCCTGATTGGCTACAATGTGCCTGCTGCTGACTGAGAGATAAGGGATACAGTACATGGATGATACAATATGGAATGAGAGGGGGCTGAAAAGAATAGGAGCAGTGCAGCTGCAAATGAAAGGGGAGCCACAACATACTCGGCCTAGGGGCATAAAAAGTACACATTTGTCCTTATACGTATAGTAGAATGTAATAAATTATTCAGGATACCCAATTGTATGTTCATTATCCTAGTTCCATCTTCAGAAACACACACACACACACACACACACACACACACACACACACACACACATATATTAGTAAAAAGGCCCGCCCGTAAAAAAACAGGCACTAGGTCACAGCCGCTACCCCCCGCAATGCACACACATTCGCGTCCCACTTGCTCGTTCCCCACCACTGTCTGAAGTATATGCACACAGGGAGCTGCTTGCTTGGCAGTTGGAAAAAGCTGTTATTTCCCACAATGCAATGAAAACCTCTGTGAACCACACACAGCAAACAGTCAGATCCAGCCCTGTGTCGTAACTGCCCTGGCTGCGCACATGCTCAGTACAAATATCACTAATATTGTAAATGTGAAAGTTTGGATGTTTGAATGTTTGCTACTTAATCACACAACAATGGCTGAACGGATTTTTATTACATTTGGCACACACATAGAACATTACCTGAAATAACATATAGGATACTTTTTATCCCCGTAACCAAATAGTGGGAGGAGACAAATACACATTTCAATTGGAACATGTAAACTGCAGCCATTCTTACACTGTTTATGGCAGGGTTCTCAAACTTTGCAGAATTAGTCACTGGGTGACTGGGTTTGATATTCAGGAAAGTGGGTGGAGCCTTCAAAAGCCAATCAAAACTTACCTATTGATTTTCAAGGGGAATATTTAATTGCTGCCATCCTTGCACTGTTAAAGGCACAAGCCTCAAACCTGGTAAAGTTGTTCATTGGGTGACTGGGGTTCCAATTCATTGATGCCAAAGACCGCAAAGCTCACAAACTAGGTAATTGAGTAAATGAGTAATTGTGTGGTAGGGTTAGGAAAGTCGGCGGAGCCAACACCAGACACATACATTCCCGGGCAGCGCAGTGCCATCAGCTAGTGTGTATATATATATATATATATATATATATATATATATATATATATATATATACACACATGTGTGTAACATATAGAGGGCAATATAATAGCTTGGCGGATGAGCTTTTTGTCCCTAGGCCTTCTCAAAGGACTAGAGGACATGATCTGCGCATGGAGGAGAAACGTTTTAGCCACTTATTTAGGAAAGGGTTCTTTACAGTAAGAGTGATTAAGATGTGGAATGCATTGCCACAGGAAGTCGTTATGGCAAACTCTATACCTGCATTTAAAGGGGGTTTAGATGCTTTCCTTGGGTTGAATGACATCCATGGCTACAATTACTAGGTAAGGCCTAATGATGTTGATCCAGGGATTTTATCTGATTGCCATCTGGAGTCGGGAAGGAATTTTTCCCTTTTGGGGCCAATTGGACCATGCCTTGTAAGGGTTTTTTCGCCTTCCTCTGGATCAACAGGGATATGTGAGGGAGCAGGCTGGAGTTGTACTTTGTACTGGTTGAACTCGATGGACGCATGTCTTTTTTTCAACCAAAATAACTATGTAACTATGTAACACTATATTGGTATGTTCCCTGCCCCCTCTCAGGCCCCTCGTTCCATCTTTGTTCCCTATTGAAGTTACACCACCTCCAGGCGCTCTCAGGAGCCTGGGAGCTCCCAAAGATAGATGGCTCTGTACTGTGAAGCCGTCCGTCTTCGGAGGCACTTGGAGACACGAGTGCTCCTGAAGCCTTCCGAGGGTCCTTAAAGGCATATTCCACCAGTTGGTCGCATACATGGAACTGGGGTGACTGCACTAGGACCGCATACATGGAACTGGGGTGACTGCACTAGGACCATGAGGGGACAGGGAAAGCTCTATAGGTGCCAGAGCCTTCCCTCTCCGTTGGTAAGAATCAGATTTTTTTTTTCAGATTTACTTTAAATAATGCATGAATTGAAAAAAAAAAAAAAAAAACTTGTGCTACACCAGTGTTTTGTATCAAAAATGCGTTTTACGATTTCTAGAACATATTCATGAAAATACACTGTATTGACAATAGTCAAAGGAAACAAATTTGCGAAAAAATCATTATTTTTACCAATAAAATGCATAAAAAAGCACAAAAATCAATTATTCTTAGCACATAAATTGGCAATAAAAAAATACAAACTTATTACAAAATTATGCTCGATGGCATTTTCACTCAAAAGAGTAAAATTTAACGTTATTTTCACAAAAATTGATGCTAAAAAAAAATTGGCATTTTTGCTCATCACTGCAGTGTTCTATACTCATCAGTCGATATGGTAATTTAGTAAAAGAAGTGAATTTCTCCTTTAACCAGTTCTGCCTCACCTTATGCATCCGAGCAATTTTCACCTCCCATTTATTTGCCAATAACTTCATCACTACTTATCACAATGGAAGTATCTATATCTTGTTTTTTCTGCCACCAATTAGGCTTTCCTTGGGTGGTACATTTTGCTAAGAATTATTTTATTTTAAATGCATTTTAACAGGAATATTAAGAAAAAAAATGGAAAACATCATTATTTCTCAGTTTTCAGCCACAATAGCTTTAAAATAATACATGCTACCATAATTAAAACCCACATATTTTATTTGCCCATTTATCCCAATTATTACACCATTTAAATTATGTCCCTATCACAATGTATGTCGCCAATATTTTATTTGGAAATAAAGGTGCATTTTCTCAGTTTTGCGTCCATCACTATTTACAAGTTTATAATTTTAAAAATAATAGTAATATACCCTCTTGACTTACATATTAAAAAAGTTCAGACCCTTAGGTAACGATTTATGTTTTTTTAATTGTATTTTTGGGGTATTTTGTGGGAGTGTGGGAAGTAAAAAGTTAATTATAAATGTAATTGTTTGTGAATTTATTTACAAAAATGTATGTAGATGTAGTATTACCATTTGGCCACAAGATGGCCTCAGTCATTTTTTTTCTTCCTGTAAGCGAGCGCTCTCACTTACAGGAAGTATAGGGAGGACGTGAAACTTTTTTTTCTTCAGAAAGAAGAAGCTGCGTTCCCCTTCATTGATCTCCGGGCTAATGGGCGGCGCACAGAAGCACACGGGCGTGTGTGTGATCGGCCGCAGAAGCGCGCAGCCACATGACAGCAGCCTATTGGATGTAATAGATACATCAAAAAGGCTAAAGTATTTAAAGCTCCACTATCATTAAAATTTACAAAATGTAAAATACATGTAAACACATAAGTTAAGGAATACATTTCTCCCAGAGTAAAATGAGCTACAAATTACTTTTCTCCTATGTGGCTTTCACTTACAGTTGGTAGTAGATATCTGACAGAACTGACTTGCTTTGGACTAGCCCATATCCTTATGGGGGATTTTTAGGGTTTTCATTATTTCAGAAGCACTTTGTGAATGGCCGTTGCTCAGTCCAACTGTCAAAATAGTGTGCAAACAGGTGGGAGGGTATGGACTGCATCTTTATATAGATCCCTTACAATGATTGCTTTTGTACAAAAAAAATTCTTAAAATCCCCCATTAAGAGATTGGCTAGTCAAAAACCTGTCAGTTCTGGGCAGATTTCTACTACCTACTGTAAGTTATAGCAACATAGGAGCAAAGTAATTTATGGCTCACTTTACTCTGGAAGTAACATACTTCTTATTTGTGTGTGTTTACATGTATTTAAATTTAATTTAAAATGAAATAGTGGTCCTTTAATCATGACTTTTTAGACAACATGTTGGCAGGTTAGTACATACAACATCACAGCATCCAGAAATGTCAACATTGCACAAAAGAGGAAAGTCACATGATGATGCGATAGCTGCGATATACCGAGGTATAAACAGCTGCAAGTTTATGATGTAAAAGCTGAAAATGCACAAGCAGATAAAAGTACTGCCTCTGAGGAAAAAAAACACGGAGTCATCATAGGGAAATATTTCTCTTTTTTACCCCAAACAACTCTAGTACAGCTCTGACCAGTACATCAGTGTTCAGTGTGTTAATATCCAGAAGGTCATCTGCTGCAAATGTCCTACTGATTCACGCCTCAATGTCCACAGGGCCCTCTGTAAAACTGTTCCATTAATGCTCAGGACAAGATGAACACTGTGTAAAGTGTGTTATCTCTTATTTATACGTACTGCAGACACAGCTACTCTCTCAGCCCTAACGAAGTCCCACAGTGAGGAAACGCATTGAACAGTTTTAAAGCCAATGGGCCATATTGACAAAAGCATGGTAAAGTGGCTGTGCACAGGGAACATACAGAAATTATTCCTTTGCTTACAGTGAAAAGGTGATGCCCACTGCTTAAAGAGAAACTGTGGCCTAGAATTGAACTTCATCCCAATCTGTAGCTGATACCCCCTTTTACATGAGAATTTTTTTTCCTTTTCTCAAACGGACCATCAGGGGGCTCTGTATGGCTGATTTTATGGTGAAACCCCTCCCACAGGAAACTGTGAAGACCATGGATCTTTTAGTTTCCTGTCTGTGAACCTCGTTGCATTGTGGGAAATAGCTTTTTACAGCTGTTTCCAACTGCCAAAAAAGCAAGCAGCAGCTACTTCGAGTGACATCAACTTCCAGCAGTTAAAATGTCACCATGTGATGAATGTAAATCAGGGAAAGAAATGCTTTTACCATGGGTGAACACTGACTAAATCATTTCTACATAATTATTGTGAAAATGAATTGTTCAAAATGGATGTGTCACGATTGTGGAACTTTCCCCGTGATCAGCGCACAACGCGTGCGCTGACACGGCGGAGATCCTCCACAAGCGTATAATTAGCAGGAACCCAGCAAAAGGTGCTACGCACCTGTAGAGGGAAATTCCTGTCGGCAGATGGCGCTGGGGAGTGCAGAGGAACCAATCCTCTGTACCTCCACAAGTGCCAGACAGGAATTGTACGAAGCGCAGAACGCAATCGCAAGAGAGGCGATTGCGAATGAGATTGAGCAAAGGGATAGGTTGTATGTGTGTGCGCCAATCCAGTCGCCACACCGCGACCGCGCACACACAACAGCAGATACGAAATAGGAACGCGATCGCGAGAGGTGCGATCGCCAGATGAGACACAAGGCAGAACAGAATAGAATACGAGGGTAGCAAAGGCACAGCAAATACAATAAGGAGATACGGAAAATAACAATCGCTAGCTAACCGCGAACACCGCACTCATTCGCAACAGTGCACGCGGTTATGCGCGATCTCCACGTGATAAGCACAATAGAGACAAGCACGCCTAACTAACCATAAACAGACAAACATGAAACAGGGGACGCGAGCGCTTGCTTAACGGTTACCTCACCGAGCCTGTAGCAAGCGCAGCGGACAAGACAGACACACGAAAAACAAGAACTAGGCAGGAAGGATCCACCGCTCTTCCGCCAGAGCAAGTGTGATCCAAGCAGGAACACAGATCAGAAAGATCCACAGCCGCTAACGCTAGCGGCTAGTGCGATCTCAGCAAGACAGAACGATTCGCTATCAACCGCCGCTGGTGACAGCGCAATCGCGACCGACAAGACAGAACAGAAGGATCCCCAGCGCTCGCACAAAGTAGCTAGCGCGATCCCAGGAGACAGAACAGAAGGATCCCCAGCGCTAGCACAAAGTAGCTAGCGCGATCCCAGAAGACAGAACAGAAGAGATAGCTGGTAGCAACCGCTGCACCAGCTATACTCCAAGAACATAGATCAGAACCATTTCCTGTCAACCACCATAGGGACAGGACAATGGCAAACAGGCAAGACAAGACAGAACAGGCAATACAGATAATACAACCTGACTGGGCTAGAAGGGGAGCCTAAAGCAACCCCCAGGAATTAACTATACTAGATAGCAATGGCTGACACTCCAGCAGTGTCCATCAGGAACTGAGCATGGAAGGGAAATGACCAGCAAAGCATTCTGGGAAAGATAAAGCTCTTATAGTGCCAGTCATCAAAGAAGGCAGGTAGGGGATTTGCATAACGAATGTATGCAAATTCCCCAGCAAGAGAACAGAACAGAAACTTGCAATGAAAAGATAGGTCTCTGTTCCAGAGACCTGCAGCCCACAGACTAGAGGAATGGACAAACAGCTGTCTGCCTGTGCAGCCAGCTGAGCGGATCATCACAGTACCCCCCCTTCTAGGGATGGATTCCAGACATCCCTCAAGACTGGTAACATCACAAAACTCTAACTGAAGACTCATGAAGGTCAGGACAGCCCGACAAGGCCCAATTCCAGAGTCAGTCCATCCGAAACCGACCTCATCAGAAGCAGAAGCCACCGAAACATGCCCATCAGCACTGCAAGTCTCAGCGTAACACCCATCAGGACTGTGGACACCAGAGAAGAAGCCATCGACACCCTCCAGACAATACCCACCACCTTCCAAGGAGCGTCCAAGAATACCAAACCTGCCGCAATACCTGTTCGAAGTGTCCCTTACAACACCAAAGCCATTGCTGATCGTATTCAGGGCACCAAGCAAAACCTTTCCCGGAATCTCCCAGAACGCCTTGAAGCTCCGCAGAGATCCCAAGAAGCCAGAACGCTCACCAGGCTCACATGGAGAACCACCAAGAACCCCTATGGAACCTATGATCATTCCAGACTCAAAATTAGCAGGACACCCATCAAGATCAGGACTTTCAGGGACCACTTCTGGGCATGCAAGCAGGCAGGCTATATCAGAACATGTCTCCACTGAGGAAGCATCTGAGTGCGCTGGTAACCGAGGCACACTTGGGCTTTCTGGGTCACAGAGCACATCGGGGTACACTAGTACAGGAGAAACCTCAGGACATGTCGGGGAACTGCCAACCTCAGAGTCCGACACGACAAGACCAAAACCAGTACCGGGCAGAAAATCATCACGAGTAAAGATCACAGGTACTGGTCTTTCAAAAGAAGACTCGGACTCAAATTCAGAATTTTCTGTAACTGTAACATCATCATTGACTACACATGAATGAAGCTCCACAAGAGCTGCAAAAGTAGTCAGCAAGGCAGCAATGCCTACTGAAGTGGGCAACACCTCAGAAGGACCTGGGGGGCAGGAGACATCTCCTACAAGTTCTACACCCTTTGGGAGGAACTCGGAGACCTTTAGATCATCAAACAAGACCTCAGGAACATCATTTTTCAAGTTGTCTAAGAAGGATTCTGTACTATCCATGTTACAGGGCAAAACTGGAACTTTATTTTGAGAACAGGGCAGATGTCCCAGGGAAGGTTCCACCATAAACTGAGACTGAATTTCATCATCATGAGTGGAACGTACAGGAATATTCACTGGACCACACACTGACTTCCTAACTTTAATCTCGCTGCACCCAGAACTCTGCGTAGTAGTCAAACTAGCTTGCAATTCCAAAACTGCAGAAAGACAGGTAAAAATAGCAGCAATACCTAGACGAGCCTCTAGGGGCAGGGCAGGAGATATTGTACAAGGCAATATTGACTCATCCAGAGTACTGGGTGGAGAGTCAATACTTTCTTCAGAATCAGACTCGCAAATGTCAATGCAAGTGGACATCATGCCTTCATTCATGGTACAGGGCAGGTTCAGAGAAAGCTTCTCTGGACAAGGCAAAGAAGCTTCAGCATCAGATTCGCAAAACCGAAGCGCTGTCTCACTCTTAGATCCGGCTAACAATGTCGAATCCGAGGAGTCAGAACGCAAAATTTGCGGATCCAAGATCGCTTTAGGTTGCGAAACTGACGCTTCCATATCGCAAACTTCCGCGATCTGCGGAGCAGACTGCAAGGCATCTAGGACAGAAACACTGGAGCAACTGTCATCAGGCAACAGGCCTGCACAGGTGTGAACAGGGTGAGACAGAAACTCATTTGCAGAAGAAATGGCGACATCAACAGGATAAACTTTATTAGGCATAATAATTTTACTTTTGACGCTGCATAGTCGAGAAATTTTCCCCATAGCAGGGTCACAGACGGAAGATCTCAAAGATCTGTTTCTAAATGACAAAGGATCCCACACATCCTTGAGGAAACCGGCAGACTCATGCCGATCACAATCTGCAGGAACATTCGAGAAACAGGCATCAGATCGCACAGATTCAAACTGCACACTGTCAGGAGCGAATCCTTCAGGATTCGCACAGGAATCAACCACAGCGGCACACTCATTCATTTCAGATTGCACAAAGTCAAGACTCACATGCTTTACCCCAGAAAGGCAGGAACAATCATCCGACAACGATGTCTCTTTATTGGAATCAATTGGTTGGTGTGTGTGCAACTCATCCAAAATCGTTTGCCATACATAGATCACCAGATCCACATCATCCTCGTCACATTCATCGGAATCAATCAGAAGGTACATAGAGTCAAGACAAGCATTCAAGACATCTTCGCTTTTTGCGATATAAAAATCGCAAAAGGCTTTCCAATCAAAATCAAATTCTTCCAGCAAGGCCCCAATATCCCAGGAAGCAAATGGGGGTTCAAACAGGCCAGTATCCACATAATCTCCATAGGGTTGGAGTTCAGAAACAAGAACAGATTTTTTAACTGCTTTAATGTAGTGTGCGATCCTACCTATAGCAGGATCCACATAAGCTTTGGATTGGGGCAAAAAAGCCGGAGACGGAACAACATCATTACAAACATCAATAGGGAGTGTTTTATTCCGATGCTTGCGTTTTTTAGTTTTTCTCTTTTTCGCCACTTTGCATGTCTGCTGTTTAAAACCTGAAGTGGCAACAGACACATTGAACTGATTGTCATACTGAAAGGTTTTGCATGGAGTAGGTAGAGCAGCTGACTCATTAGCAACTACACACTCATACAGGGCAGGTGGCAAGCAAGGCAACTCAAACCAGTAGGAAAATGTAAATGTAAGAAACTGATATAGATTATCATTCCAAGAATTGTCTTGCAAAATTTCATGAGCCCATACAAACAGATCGTCTTTCAAAAGCACATAAGCTAATTGGAGAGCAGACGTGGACGGATCAGTAATCTGAAAAGTAGGATTCAGACAAAATTTTATGCATTCAGAGAGAAAATCCTCTTTCGTCTCTGAATTTAATATTTTGAAACTCTTAAAGACCCAGGAATCATACTCGACAAAATCGTACAAATCGGAAATTCCGTCTACACTGGGGTTTTGAGTTGGGCTGGTCATTCTGTCACGATTGTGGAACTTTCCCCGTGATCAGCGCACAACGCGTGCGCTGACACGGCGGAGATCCTCCACAATCGTATAATTAGCAGGAACCCAGCAAAAGGTGCTACGCACCTGTAGAGGGAAATTCCTGTCGGCAGATGGCGCTGGGGAGTGCAGAGGAACCAATCCTCTGTACCTCCACAAGTGCCAGACAGGAATTGTACGAAGCGCAGAACGCAATCGCAAGAGAGGCGATTGCGAATGAGATTGAGCAAAGGGATAGGTTGTATGTGTGTGCGCCAATCCAGTCGCCACACCGCGACCGCGCACACACAACAGCAGATATGAAATAGGAACGCGATCGCGAGAGGTGCGATCGCCAGATGAGACACAAGGCAGAACAGAATAGAATACGAGGGTAGCAAAGGCACAGCAAATACAATAAGGAGATACGGAAAATAACAATCGCTAGCTAACCGCGAACACCGCACTCATTCGCAACAGTGCACGCGGTTATGCGCGATCTCCACGTGATAAGCACAATAGAGACAAGCACGCCTAACTAACCATAAACAGACAAACATGAAACAGGGGACGCGAGCGCTTGCTTAACGGTTACCTCACCGAGCCTGTAGCAAGCGCAGCGGACAAGACAGACACACGAAAAACAAGAACTAGGCAGGAAGGATCCACCGCTCTTCCGCCAGAGCAAGTGTGATCCAAGCAGGAACACAGATCAGAAAGATCCACAGCCGCTAACGCTAGCGGCTAGTGCGATCTCAGCAAGACAGAACGATTCGCTATCAACCGCCGCTGGTGACAGCGCAATCGCGACCGACAAGACAGAACAGAAGGATCCCCAGCGCTCGCACAAAGTAGCTAGCGCGATCCCAGGAGACAGAACAGAAGGATCCCCAGCGCTAGCACAAAGTAGCTAGCGCGATCCCAGAAGACAGAACAGAAGAGATAGCTGGTAGCAACCGCTGCACCAGCTATACTCCAAGAACATAGATCAGAACCATTTCCTGTCAACCACCATAGGGACAGGACAATGGCAAACAGGCAAGACAAGACAGAACAGGCAATACAGATAATACAACCTGACTGGGCTAGAAGGGGAGCCTAAAGCAACCCCCAGGAATTAACTATACTAGATAGCAATGGCTGACACTCCAGCAGTGTCCATCAGGAACTGAGCATGGAAGGGAAATGACCAGCAAAGCATTCTGGGAAAGATAAAGCTCTTATAGTGCCAGTCATCAAAGAAGGCAGGTAGGGGATTTGCATAACGAATGTATGCAAATTCCCCAGCAAGAGAACAGAACAGAAACTTGCAATGAAAAGATAGGTCTCTGTTCCAGAGACCTGCAGCCCACAGACTAGAGGAATGGACAAACAGCTGTCTGCCTGTGCAGCCAGCTGAGCGGATCATCACAGGATGTGCCAGATAAGGAAAAACAGTTTTTAACTATTTTATCCTTATCTGGAGCCTCCGTTTGAACAATTGTTTAATCTAAGTGTCCACCCATGGTGGAGGGGTGTTACCCCCTTTCTTCTACTTCTACAGAGAGTGACATTTTTAACCAGAGTGGGGGTTTAATCACCCCACCTGCCTACTGAGTGGTTGCCAGAGGTAACCCACCTTTGTGAGTATATGCTCATATATTTACTCTTCTGACCAATTGGTTTGACATACTGCACTATTGGGGCTCTCGATCTGCTTTGTTTTTCAAATTGTTAACATGAAGTACTTTTTTATTACATTAATTTCACTGGTGTTCCTCTTTAATTTGCTCAACCCACACTACACTAGCAATGCTCAAATTACCTAAATAATGCGGGTTCCACTAGTTGCGCAACATGTGCATCCTTCTCTAGGGAGTAGGGATGGTTGGAAATTCCAGAGTAATTCCGATTTCTGCTAATACCGATGACTAATTCTGCAGATTTCCGATTTTCCGAGGAGTCTTTTTTTCTGTCAATTTTTGCGTTCTCTGATTCGCCAAATACTTCCGAATTGACTCGGAAGTATTAGACCAATCAGAAAATGCAGAATTTTACCATGATAATCAGAATACCAAAAAATTTTAGGCCAATCACGAGACCCAGGAATACTCAGTAGTATAGTTGGTCTAAAATTACCGCAGCAATCTGATTTTCATGGAAACAATTCTGCATTCTCTGATCTATGCTTCCAAGCTCTGCTAAACTAAGAGGACGGAATTGAAAGGAGAATCCTCATTAGCACCCAGGGGCTTCCCCCTCCCAAGGTAAGTACCCCCCCAGGGTCTATTTTTGTTTTCTTACAGTGTCTCTGTAAAGTTAATGGAGGTGATTTTCAAATCACACTTACTGCTCATTCAGATTCCGCAGAATTGAAATTTCAGCATTTCCGATCATAAATTGGCCCATTGGCCCATATGCAATTGACTTTTTCTCTTGAGATTTCTCCTAAGAGATATTTTTTTCATCTACAGTAAAGTAGGTAAAAAAAAAATACTATCAAAATTATTTTTAGTATTTTCTTGCTTGCTAGTGATTTAAAATGTATTTTATTGACAAGTTAAGGAAATATCACCTAGAAAAATAAGGCCCAAATTCTCCTAAGAAATCATTTTTTATTTCCTGGTTAAAATAACTTTTCAGTACTTTACAATTGAAAATGCACAAATAGTTTTTATAGTACATTTTAGCCTATCTTAAGTATTTTGTGGTTTATCAGTGCTTTTTTAAAGGCATTTTATTGACAAGGTGTGAACATAATACAATATCACCATGGAGAAAACTCAAGAGAAAAAAAATCAGTTGCATATGGGCTAGAGGGGGGAAGCATTTAATTTGCTTATTATAATTAGACATACATCCAGAGAGTACATTGTCTTGAAAAAGATAAGCTACAGGGTACAGTAAAATAATTATTAGTTAAGAAGAGATAAACGCAGAAGACACAACAAGCACACACCTCCCAGCTTACGCCTCCCCTGTGGCACTTCTGCTTATGAGAACTATAAACAATGTTTGAGCAGAAGTCCATTTGTCATACTTCACAGCTGCTGCAGTGGTCAAGAAAGTACACTAGAAAAATTTACAAACTATCAACCTCCCTATTAGGCAGCAACCACACTTGCTTAATCCTTTCGGGTCACACATATGGCATTACATTAGCCTCCCTGGCGTTCATAACCTTTTTCCCTGTAAGTTACCAAAATGTGTCAAGCAACGGTCTAGCATACATTTTGAGTATAATAAAAGCTTGAAACAGAATCAAATCAAAACTAAATTTCAAAATGATCCCCAGTGGCTTAGCAATCGGGGGTGCAGAGGTAGTGACCGCATCGGGGCCCTTGGGCTAGAGGGATCCCGAGGGGCCCACCCTCAACCACAGTATTGGTCCTGTGCTGATAATATTTACTTCTATAGATGCTCTGAATATCAGTGATCATTAACACTGTTCCCCATTCACTTCTTCCACCTCTGACACTTTGGTTGTCCTTGATTGGTTTTGGTGTATTGTATCAATTGTTATCTATAGCATGCTTGGGGGGGCCCAATGCTAAACTTGCACTGGGGCCCACGGCTTCCTAGCTACGCCACTGATGCTTCCCCGAAATCTCTGATCATTTATATTTCCAAGCTCCAGCTGCTCAAACTGCACTAATATGAATGTAAAGGTAGCCATTCATTAATTTACATTACTTTGTAAATTATTTTCACTTTGACATAGTTTTTTTTTTTTAATTTGGGTTGAAAAAATATATGTGCCCATCAAGTTATGCTAAGAAGCTGGGGCTCCAGTGCAAGTTTACCCAATTTTTACAGCGATTGAAAAGTGATTTTACTGTGATCCTATATTTAAAATTGAAACACAAGCACTTCAAACATGCTGCAGACACCACAGTTGTTATACCCAGAAATCACAATGGCTACTGAGAGATCACCTTCATTGACTTTCATTAACTTATTGGGCTGGAACCCACTGAAATCCGCAAACGCAAAACGCAACCGCTAGCGTTTTGTCTGAGCGGTTTGCAAGCGGATTCATGCACGTTTTTGGTCGCGTTTTGCAACAGTGTATTTTTTTGCTCAGCGGTTGTGTAGCATTTTGCGTTTTTATCCTGATTGGTCCTGTGAATTATTTTTAATTTTGTTACAGTGTGCTGAACCGCAAAACGCTAGCAAAACCGCTCAGTTTAGGTTTTGCTGAGCATTTCTGCTAGCGTTTCAATACTTTACATTGAAGCGCTAACGTTCCCAAAATGCTGCAGGTCCTGCGTTTGCCTTTCTGGGAAACGCAAACGCTCCTGTGGAAGTTGCCCCATCCATTAACATCAGCTGAGCGTTTTGGCAAAACGCTAGCGTATGCCAAAATGCTCAAAAAAATGCTCTTGTGGGTTCCAGCCCATTAGCAGCTTCAAAGGAATTATCTCCTTTGAGATAAGTGCATTGCTTTTGACCTCAGCTGGCAGAACCTTTATGCTGTAAATTCTTAGAATGCTTTGATGTCTCTCTAGCTAGCAGAGGATAAAGAAACTGAAAGCAGAAGTCCTCTACTATTGTCTCACACTGCCCCCTAGTGACAATTGGCCAAAGATACACATTACAGCAGTACTAATTAGTGGCAAGGAAATGTAACAAATAAGAAATAAAAAAAATGTGCTAAAAAATTGGCCTGGAGCACTTTTAAGTCTCTAAATAAATTGACTGCTAAAGGGTTAACCTATTCGTTTTGGAATTGTTGGTGTTTCCTAAATGCTGCTGAAAGTGCTCTAGTGGCCCCGTGCCTTAAGGAGAATTGTCCAAAGACTCCTTGCTGATTAAGTACGGCAGCACCACAGCTGAGAAAAGCCTTAGCTCCCTCTTCCTACTTAGTGTGAAAAAAGCATTTAACCCCTCCCACTACCTATCCATCGTCTTTTTAAAAGGGATTCATAAAAGGACAGTGAGAACAGAAAGGACAGTGAGAACAGAGAGAATTCTTATTGCAAGCATGCCAGGTGCATCTTTTGGCACAGGGAGGAAACAAGTGGACAGTCTGGGAAAGGAACCCTCCCTGCTGGCAGCATGGTCCTAAAGGGTGAATGTAAGATCCAGCCAGCCTGATAACATAGAAGTATGCAACGCACAAAGGATTTAATCCACAAAGCATTGCTGCATATGATAATGCAGAAAACAGCTGATGTTACTGTAACAACTGTGGAACTCTCTCCGTGATCAGCGCACAAGGCGTGTGCTGACACGGCGGAAATCCTCCACAAGCGTATAATTTGCGGGAACCCAGCAAAAGGTGCAACGCACCTGTAGAGGGTAATTCCTGTCGACAGGTGGAGCTGTGGAGTGCAGAGGAACAGCTCCTCTGCCCTGCCACAGACTCCAGACAGGAATTGTACGAAGGGAAGAAACGCAGGGCAAGATATCCCTGAAAGAGAGAGATCAAAGCGACAGAGGGTATGTGTGTCCACCAATCTAGTCGCCACCCTGCGACGATGAACACACAACCACGAAGATAAAGTGAGAAAGCAATCGCCAGAGATGGCGATTGCTAACAGCGACACAAGACCGAATAGGCACAGATGAGGAATGTATGTATGCCCACCAATCTAACCGCCAACCTGCGACGGTGGACACACAACAGAAGAAACCAAGTGAGAACGCAATCGCAAGAGAAGCGATTGCGGAAGAGAATGAGCACAGGGACAGAATGTATGTATGTGCCCCAATCTAGTCGCCAACCCGCGACGGTGCACATACAACAGCAGATATGAAGTAAGAACGCAATCGCGAGAGAGGGGATTGCCAGAGGTGACACAAGGCTTAAGCAAGACAGGGCATGAGAGTAGCAAAGGCACAGCAATCATACAATGAGAAGATAAGGCAAATAACAAACGCTAACTAAACGCGAACACAGCACTCATTCGCAACAGTGCACGCGTTTATGCGCGGTCTCCGCGTGTTAAGCACAACAGAGACAAGCACGTCTAACTAACCACCGACAGACAAACATGAAACAGAGGACGCGAGCGCTTGCTTAGTGGTTACCTCACCGAGCCTCCAGCAAGCGTTCGTAGCAGACAAGACAGATACACGAAAATAGGAATGAGTGAGAGATAGGATCCACAGCACTAGCGCAAGAGGCTAGTGCGATCCAGGAAGACAGAACAGAAGGATCCACAGCACTAGTGCAAGGCGAGTGCGATCCAAGCTAGACAGGCAGATGAGATAGCTGGTAGCAACCGCTGCTCCAGCTATACTCCAAGAACAAAGATCAGAACGATCTCCTGTCGACCACCGCTGGGACAGGACAATCGCAACAGACAAACAAAACAGATATGCAATCCTAACTGCACTAGGGAACCTGCCTAGTGCAGTCCCAGGAATTACTCTAGGCTAATCTTCAAACAATGAGCAAGGCTGACACTCCAGGAGTGTTTCACAGGACAAACCCTTATGACCAGCCCAGGTCTGTGATATCACATGGTATTTATAGTACAAACCTCCAGAGGATGTGGCTAGGAAATTTGCATGACCAACACATGCAAATTCCTCAGCAGCAGCAAGCTGCAAAACTTACAAAAGGTCTCTCTTCCAGAGACCTGCAGAATGCAGACCTGAACAGTGGTCAAAAAGCTGCCTGCCTGCGCAGGCAGCTGAGCGGATCCTCACAGTTACTAAACCTTTTGTAAAATGTCCATTCATTAAGGCTGTTACTCCATGGCAAGCTGAAATTACCGACAAGTGAGGTAAATTACCAATTTATGCGGTAAATACCTCAATGCATGTCAGTAAATGTCAATTCATACAGATGGGAGCATGCAGTAAAGAAAGAGGGATGTTTGGTATTTGAGTCCTGTTCTGATGTGTCGGAAATTAACATGTGATAGTACATGACAGACTGAAGCAGAGAGCCAATAGGAAGAGCCTCCCTCTCCTGCTACTCCCTCTATTAGTGCCAATATGTTCCAGGGAGGGACAATTTCTCCCCCCCTCCCCCAGGCAGCAGAGCACAGAAGAGATTTCCCCTGCAGCCCTTCAGACAGTAACCCCTTAGAATCCTGTTTAATTACTTTAGCTTTTAGGACATTGCTCCTACGTCCAAAAATGCATGCTGGATGTAGGAGCTACATCCATAAAAAAACAGAGCCACGGGGGTTCACAGGGCCTCAACCACCGGGGTATACAGGGGCGCCCGTTAGCCTGGAGATCAATGAATGAGATCTAAGTCCCCGTTACAACGATCGCTGGCTTCTATGGAGAGGCCGAGATCATTCTGTTACACATCCCCTCTTCACTTCCTGTAAGCTTACAGGAAGCCAAAAAAATAAAAAATAAATAAATAAAAATGACTGAGGCCATCTTGTGGCAAAATAGTAAAACTACATCTACAGACATTTAAATGAATAGACACACTTTTATATTTAAAAGTAACTGTTTATCTCCAACACACCCAAAAATACTCAAATAAAATTCTTAATTAAAACAAAAAATTAAAATAAAAAAAACCCAACACAAATAGTTACCTAAGGGTCTGAACTTTTTTAATATGCATGTCAAGAGGTTATATTAACAGTGCTGCTTGGATACCCCTTTTCAAAATCTGATCCGGGTTGGATATCTGATTTCAAAATTTTCCAATATGAATCGGATATCCCACCTAAGTATCCGGGGTATCCGGGCAAATTCGGTTATCCGGATAGAAAAACCGGAAGTAGCCTTTAAATTGCTTTAAAACGGTTTTTAGGGTAAATGAGGCATGTATCATCATTATTTTTTAAAGGGAAACACTAATTGATGATGTGGGGGCTTAAACACCCCCCCCCCCAAAAAAAAAATGGCTGTCAATTAACATTAGGCATAGGTTCCAGACATGAAAACAAAGTACCTCAGCGCAAAGACAGACAAACCTGCTGAATAGCAGGGGTTCAGAAATGGTGGAAAACAGTACCTGTCTCGATGGTTTCCCACCTCAGATTCACGTCAAGTGCCCCAGATTACTTGCTGTAATCCCGATATCCCAGGGTCAGCGATGGCGCCGTCTGCCTATACGAGCTCCGCCCTCTGATGCGGCTAGACGTCTTCCCCAATCACGTGACTGCCCAAGACTTCCGTCTTCCGCTGTCCTGCGTGTCACGCTGGTTGCCAGTGGCTGCTGACTGGGTGTCAGAGTGATGCAGCGCATGTGCTGTAAGACAATAGACGGCAATAGTGCACACTGCTAATAAAGCCAGCCACACACGGGGGAACTACTTACTGGATAACTTCTTGTTTATTTAGCATTATTGGCTCAGGGCTGTGGAGGCTACGTTGCAATAATGCTAAATAAACAAGAAGTTATCCAGTAATTAGTTCCCCCATGTGTGGCTGGCTTTATTAGCAGTGTGCACTATTGCCGTCTATTGTCTTACAGCACATGCGCTGCATCACTCTGACACCCAGTCAGCAGCCACCGGCAACCAGCGTGACACGCAGGACAGCGAAAGACGGAAGTCTTGGGCAGTCACGTGATTGGGGAAGACGTCTAGCCGCAGCAGAGAGCGGAGCTCGTATAGGCAGACGGCGCCACCGCTGACCCTGGGATATCGGGATTACAGCAAGTAATCTGGGGCACTTGATGTGAATCTGAGGTGGGAAACCATCGAGACAGGTACTGTTTTCCACCATTTCTGAACCCCTGCTATTCAGCAGGTTTGTCTGTCTTTGCGCTGAGGTACTTTGTTTTCATTGACTATCACTCTGGGCTTTGGAGCCAGCCCACCTCACAGCTGCAGCACCATCACATTGCGCTCCTTTCACTGTTTTTTTATAGGTTCCAGACAGCGGTCGTGCAGCCCACATTGGGCTCGATTCACAAAGCGGTGCTAACCCAGTTAGAGACTTTAGGCGTGAAAAGCCAGTTTAGGCGTGATAAGTTTAGGCATGATAAGTTTAGGCATGATAAGTTTAGGCGTGAGTAGTTTAGATAAGTTTAGATCGCGCGCAAAGTCCTGCACGCAAAGCAGCGCCATTAAACTCTATGCGAAGTGCACTAGACTTTGCTAGCGCAAAACTTTTGATCAGCTGTGCACTGCAGCATAGCACACAATCTGACTGTCAGGGCTCGTTTCCACTATTGCGGTGCAGAATCGCCTGGATTCCACCGCTGTTGAAATTCCATGAAATAGCATGCGGATGCGAATTTTTGCGCGTTTTTTGCCGCGAATTCGCATGCAAATTCGCATAGGTGAGGGTATATGCGAATTTAACCATGTCACTGCCTGTTTGAATTACATTGGTACCTATGCGAATTCGCATGTGAATTCGCATGAAAATTCGCATACCATAGCCGCATGCGAATTTCCTATTAAATACATTAGAGGCGATTCGCATGCATTCCACTCGCAGGCGAATTCGTTGGCTTTTTTGTGCGTTTTTTTACCGCTGAAAAAAACGCACCTCAACAACGCTACAGTGGAAACAGGCCCATCCACTTGCATTACATGTGCGAATCCGCATGCGTTGGACGCATGCGGATTCGCGATAGTGGAAACGAGCCCTCACACAATGAAATCAAGCTAATTAACAATATATTAATAGTGTAGTGATAGTGAAGGGGTTAATCACTGAACAGCTTTTGGTTTATCACTGTATACAGGACTGCTAGGCCAGCAGCACTGCAGCATGTCGCTCAGTGACGGAGTAGTCACACAGGACGAGATTTATTATCATGGCACCCACAGGGGGTTGGCCAGGGTTCCCTTCTGTGATTGGGTGCCAGGGCTTAGGCTGGGAGGCCTCTGATTGGCTCAATGAGGTCAGGTGGGGTTGGCCAAGGTTCCCTTCTGTGATTGGTTGCTAGGGCTTCTGCTGGGAGCCCTCTGATTGGCTCAATTATGTCATCTCCTTAGTTACAGTATTCGGATCTGGATATCCGTATGATATCCGCGGATATCCGCGTTATGCGACCAAATATCCGCAGATAGCTATCCGGGTTTGAAAAAAAAATCCTGAATCCATTTCCTCTCAGAAGCTCAGTCATTTTTTCCAGCATTGATTCCTTCCAGTTCTGACAAGATTTTGTCAGAACTAAAATATATCTGTTGCTGTCAGTTATATATCAGTTGCTGTCAGTTATATATCAGTTGCTGTCAGTTATAACTGAAAGGACAAATGATGTGCAAGGCAATGTCCATGTTTCCCTATGGCTCAAGTGGGCGATATTACATTTTAACAGTGTGCTGACTAGGAAGCTGTTATGGGGTAACAGTCATTTTCATAATGGAGGATGGAGAGAGACTTCCATTGATCACAGTGGACAAACAGGATGCAGGAGAGGAAAAAGAGGTTGATGAGCAGACTACATGGGAGGTAAGTATGACATGTGTATGTTTATTTTAGTTTGACTTTAAATTTTCAGTTCGGGTTTGTTTTAAGAATTAGGGGGAAAAAAGTCAAAATTACCGTATGTAGTATTTTACCGACATGATTTTTTGTATCGAACATCCCTTATTGAATTGAAACCGAAGCCTTTTGCATTACAGAATGAGGCACAGCAGTTTATTTAACTTCAGTAAATAAATGAACTTACCAAACAGTTATAAAGTCGTAAATGGGCTCTGTTTGAAGGACAGTGAAATTTATGTAAATTCCATTCCCAGGTGGGACTCTGACCAGCCAGAGGCAGTCTTGGAAGTTGGGGTACTCATCAGGGTATCCCGGGGAGTAAATGGTGCCATTCATCGCCGTTATATTTCCTCCACACAGTGCTGTAAGTAATAAGAAAGAAATAGCTCAGGCTCAACAAACACGAGTTAAGAGTACCTTCTCTAGATACTTAAGTCTACAGAACTGCATGAAAGACAAGCTGAAGAGGCTGTCGAGTGTGAGTACTCAAGACTTCAAGGCTGCTGCGCTGCCGGGAAAACAAGCACTAAAGTGATGGATTTTGTCTTGCTCTGTGTGTTTTATTCTTGAAGACGGAAATGACAGTTTTATCGTAAGACCCAAAACATTCTACAATGACCAGCTTACACTGAGAAAATAAGTATAAGAAAAGGCTGAACGGGATTGCCTTTTGTTTATCCTAATGCTCTGCCTGAGAACTTCGAAGCAAGAAAGGGGGCTGAGACCAGATAAGTGCCTACAGAACAATTGCTTTTGAGGTTTGTAAAATGTCCTTTTAACCGTGAAAACTGATATTTATGTGTTTCATGGATAGTGGAGAAGAGGGAGAGGCACATTGAGTGGAATTTATTGTAACGAGGGTCAATGTTTTTCAGAGTGTTTTGCATCTTCAAAAGAAGCTGTGATAAGTGGATTGCTCAAAGAGGTTCTTCCTTTATTGATCCATAGATGCCTATCATCTTTCCTAAATGCGGAAGAAGGAAGAGGAGAGTAAATGCCTCCACTTCCCAACAATGTAAACACTACAATCAATTCAAAGATTAAAGGATAGTAAAGCTGAAGGACTGAAATGGGTATATATTATACTTGGGGTGTTATTAGTAGATACTTACCGCGCTTTCCATTGCCCCTCGCCACTCTCCTGTAGCAAGCCCCATTCTGCTAGCCCACCTGGGCCATTCAGGTATGAGCCAGGCATACTGTTCTGAGCACGTGCAGTATGTCCATTCAGCCGCTGACTACACTGCACACATGCCGGGATGCAGGAGAGGGGGGGGGAGAAAACGGGTGCCTGGGTATGCTACAGGAGAATGTCGAGTAACTGAGGCAAATGGAAGGCACGGTAGGTAAGTATCTACTAATACCACCCATTTATACATTAATTATTCTGGTTTCAGCATCAGGGACACTTCCTGTATCTATATAAGGCTATAGATTTGTATATCACCCCACATTCGCAGTGATAGCCTAGGCTGTTTAGGAATGCAGAATTCTCCTCCTAGAGCATTCTGTGAGGCCAGGTGTTATTTCTGTTGACTTCAGAACACACAGTAAGTAAACATTACGCTGTGATTGCTGCCACCACCTGAGATAAATTTAAGAATGTAAATTAGGTTGAGGAAAGTGTTTGCAATGGGCAAATACTGACAGAATGATGTATAAAATAATATTGTAAAAAATAAGAAATTGTTTTTATTATAATATATTCCTCTTTAAGTGTACTTATGGTATGTGTTCAGTGATGTCTGAGAAGATTGCTAATTGAGATAGTGCCCATTTAAGGTGGCCATTCATCAACAAATCAGGTAAAAGTTGTTGCCACCAAAAGCACGCCTGATCGACGATTCTACCAGTTTGGGCCCAAAATTGGTGGAATGTATCTATCGGACATGCTGCAAGATGTTGGGCTGGCATGCTTGATTGGGTGTGCGGCATTCACAGCATACAACAATGTAATCTTGACAATCTACAACAATTTAATACTTTACCTGTCAAGCCGCCCACCGCTGAGTATGGACTCCTTTTCCGGGTTCACACCCCACATGGCTGCAATGAGGTGGCGTTACGAGGCCAATTACTAAAAGATTTCATACCAAAATCAGTTGGGAACCGGCCTGAGGTTTATGGTGGCCAACAGATCTCCCTCTGGTCAGGTTTAATCAGAGAGAGATTTTACTATTGGTCAATCGGCCACCAAAATCAGTACAGTAGATGTATGGGTACCTTTATAATTCTTTGCTTATGTTTTGACCAGGATTATCAAAATAAGGCTCAACAGCTGATTGGATGGCAGCTATGGGCTACCTGAAAATTGTCCTTCAGCATTCTGTTCAGACATTAGAACTATAAAAGATGAGTATGGCACGTACCATCACAGCGAGGTATGGGGTGGTTCCAGTTACGACTGATCCCATGTAGACAGGTAAGTGCAGATTCACCAATCAGTGAATAACCAGGATAGCATTCAAAGGAAACGGTGTGTCCAACCGTGAAGTCATTCCCAATCACAAAGCCATTGCGGAAAGGTCGGGGGTCGGGGCAGCTCTGGAGCTGGTAGGCTGGAGGCAACATAAAAATAACAAAAGTAAAACAAAGCTGCAAGTTACAGATTAACAAAAAACGGGATTAGAGTCTATGTAGAGTTGCAAAGATGCTTTCAATCTCTATCATTGTTACCCCTTTCCCCCTATAAGGGAATTACTATGTAAGGAAGAAGTATTTGATTTCCTACTGATTTTGGTAGTTTGCTCTCTGCCCAAAAAAATTGTCAGTCTATAAATTGTAATGCCAGTTTTTTTGTAACTTTGAGAGACAGAAAAACAACAGAAGAACACTCAAATCCCAACAAGACAACAATGGCAAGCCCTGACATTTAGCAAACTTCAGTTATAGAATTTAGCAAACTTCAGTTATAAATGCAGTGGCATAGCATGAGAATTTTGGGGCCTAGTGCAAATTTTACATTACGCCCCCCCCCCCAAACATTCTATACATAATAATTCATATGGTGCAACAAAACCTGCCAAAGATCTCCACAAAATAAGAAGTGTAAGCAGAGGATGGGAACAGTTTGTTAATGATTACCACTATTCAGCACAGTGGCGTAGTAGTTAGCGCTCTTGCCTTGTAGCGCTGGGTCCCCGGTTCCTTTTCCAACCAGGGCACTATCTGCACAGAATTTGTATGTTTTCCCCATGTCTGCATGGGTTTTCCTCCAGGCACTCCCACATCCACATCCCAAAAACTCACAGACAAGTTAATTGGCTTCCTCCTAAAAATTGACCCTAGACTACGATGTATACAGAGGCGTAACTAGACATCACTGGGCCCCCCTGCAAAACTTTGGATAGCCCCCCCCCCTCCCCTGAGAAACTTTGGATGGGGCCCCCCACCCCCCTCGCTGCACAGGAAAACTGAGGACCAATGTGTTTTCCCCATGCAGATAAAAACACTTAGACTTAAAGGAAATGTCAGGCAATCTATGCTACCCCCAGATCTACTTACACGGGGATTCCTCCTGCCCCTTGCAGCCGACAAGTCCCTCGTTGCAGCTCTGTTCCCAGTACATACATACACACACAGCTGTATTATTTTACCAAATGAGAGCACATGCTATATGGAGAAACAACATTGATATGTTGAACATAAGATATAGTATTCACTGTAATGCTGGGTTTACACCATACAATTTTCTGTTAGATTTCCCTGCCAGATAGATAAATTTCAACATGTTGGAAATGTATCTATCTTATGATCTATCTGTGAGCAATTAGGCAGTGTTCTACTCAGCAGGAGATAAACAGAAGACAGTACACCAGAGAGAATGACCATTCTCTACAGAAAATAATCTAATTATGCATTCTAACAGAAAATCTAACAGAAAAATCTAACAGAAGAATATAAAATTGTATGGTGTAAACCCAGCATAACTTTGGCAAAACATTCAGAATGTCCACTGATTGATACTGTTATTACAAGATCTTGGACTTCATTAACAAGCTCTCAGTGAAGCAGCAACAGTAAAGACATCAATCTCCACTCCATTATGTTGTAAAAGTAATCCGAAGGCATAAGGTCATTAGCCTGTGTGATAAGAATCTAGGAGTGGAAAAAGGGAAAGTCTACAACTTCTTTTCAAAATGTGACTATTTTGTTTGTAAGTTTGTATATGTGGTCATCAGAGCTTTGCAGCAGTGAGAGACAGATGTTTTTTTACGAACCCTCGGGAGCAGGGGCAGTGTACAAATTCCAAAGTGTGTATGAGTCCTTATCTGTGTGGTGGACACATGCAGTCAATATAACAATGGTGCGAGAGCAGAGTACTTTTTTTATCTCCATGCCCTTAGCTGTCAGTCTCTCAAACTTTTCCCCCACGGGCCCCCTGTGGCTTCTGGGCCCCCCTGCGGAGACATCCCTTGCAGGGTCTATTGTTACACCCCTGGATGTATACACTACATGATACATACATTCACATATGACTATGGTTGGGAATAGATTGTGAGCCCCTCTGAGGGACAGTTAAGTGACAAGACAATATACTCTGTATAGCGCTGAAGAAGATGTTGGCGCTATATAAATACTAAATACTAATAATTCAAAGCATATATAGAAGTGATCATTTTCTAGCATAGCACCACTGAAGAGCTAATACTGTGGTTGAGAGAAGGCTTCTCTTGTTGAAGGGTCCTTGTATGGGTGCAACCTCTGCATCCCCTATTGCTATGACACTGTATAAATGAGCATGCATACAGGACTGGGATATTGGCCTCAATTCACTAAGCTTATCGCCAGTCTTTAATAACATTCCTGAGCTGTTTCTAGAGTTACAGTGATATAGTTAGGTGATAAGGCATGTAGTATTGCAGGAAACATTTTACCTCAGGCAAACCTAAAGTTAACTCTTCTGTCTTTAAGTTAAGGTGAGATCTGTAAAGTTAACTCTTCAATCCTTAAAATAACTCCAGAATTCTAAAGTTAACACAGGGTATGCAATTAACTTTTTCACCTGAGTTTTCTCCTAGGAGATAATTTTTCAACTTCTTTTTAAATTAACTTTTCAGCATTTTGTAATCTAAAAAGTACCAAAAAGTAAAGAAAAAGTATTATCAAAATTATTTTGAGTATTTTCTTGTTTGCTGGTGACTTAAAAGGGATTTTATAACTAGGTGTGAAAATGTCAACTTGGAGATAACACATGTGAAAAAGTGAATTGCATATGGGCCCAGGGCTTATATGCAATTTTTTTTCTCTTGACTTATCTCTCCTAGGAGATATTTTTCATATTCTTTTTAAAATAACTTTTCATTATTTTACAATTGAAGAAGTACCCAAAAATTGGTAAAAAATACTATCAAAATAATTTTGAGTATTTTCTTGCTTGCTGGTGGTTAGATAAGATAACTCTCTCGCTGTGAAAACGTATCTCTACACCTTAATAAGGCAAGATCTATGTGTGGAGGTAAGTTTTCTCTTGCCTTATTATCTCCAGCATGATCTTAGGGAATTGAGGCCAATGGCCCATATGCAATTAACCTTTTCACCTGAGTTTTCTCCTAGGAGATAATTTTTCATCTTCGATTTAAAAAAACTTTCCAGCACTTTTCAACTAAAAAAGTACAAAAAAGTTGGTGAAAAGGTATTATCAAAATTATTTAGAGCATTTTCTTGTTTTCTGGTGGCTTAAAAGGCATTTTATTGGCAAGTGTAAAAATATCACCTAGGTAAAAACTCAGGAGAAAAAGTTAATTGCATATGGGCCAATGGGCCTGATGCAATTGTCAGACTCGCCAGTGATAAACGGTGGTGAGTCTGATAATCAGGCGACTATAAAGTCGCCTGATCCAATTGCATTTAGCCCTAGGCAGGGTGCTAAAAGAACTCGCTTGGGCGATATTATCGCCCAGCAAGTTCCTTACACCCTATCCTATTACACTTTGCATGCCTCCGGGAAGCGATGATTCCCGGCAGACATGAGCGTTAGCTTAGACCTGCAAAAAGCAGGTCTAAACATGCTAACGCACGACATCGCCGCTGCATCTGGGGGTCTCCTTTAATAAGGAGACCCCCAGAGCTCCCCGCCGGCCGCCGCTCGTCTCCGCAACCCCCCACAAAGCTACAAAGTTACAAATTGCTTAAATACCTTACCGCCGCTTTACACCCGTCGGCCGCCGCATCTCGCCGCAAGTCCCCGCTGTGTAATTACAGTGTACGAGTTACTGTAATTACAGTCACTAATAACAGAGTCCCGGCAAAGCATCTTTGAATCAGCCGCCGGGGCTCCCCATTGGTTCACAGGCTGGACCATTGAAAATGGCTCAGCCTGTGAACCAATGGGGAGCCCCGGCGGCTGATTCAAAGATGCTTTGCCGGGACTCTGTTATTAGCGAGTGTAATTACAGTAACTCGTACACTGTAATTACACAGCGGGGACTTGCGGCGAGATGCAGCGGCCTATGGGTGTAAATCGGCGGTAAGGAATTTAAACAATTAACTTTGTAGCTTTGTGGGGGGTTGCGTAGACGAGCAGCGGCCGGCGGGGAGCTCTGGGGGTCTCCTTATTAAAGGAGACCCCCAGATGCAGCGGCGGAAGATGGCGGCGGATGTTCGGCGGGTCGTGCGCATGTGTGGGGAGCGAGGCCGTGGTGCTGATGGACAGCACCACAGGGCAAACCTCGCTCCCCATCGCCCGGTAATAGGGAGCATCGCTCAGGCTTTCGCCTGAGTAATGCTCCCAAATGATCGGCCATCGCATGAGTGAAACTGGCAATAGGATTTGCCGGTAATCCTCGTGCGATGGCAAGGTGATAAGTAGCTCGCATCTGCAAGCTACTTATCACCTGGAATAGCATCAGGCCCAATGTCTTTTACCTCCCTGGCGGTCTATTAAAAACCGCCAGGGGGCAGCAGAGTAGTTTAAAAAAAAATTGAAATCATGTAGCGAGGCCAGGGCTCGCTACATGATAGCCTCTGTGCAGCGGCATCCCCCCGCCCTCTTCGATCGCCTCCGGCGATCTCCGATCAGGAAATCAGAGGGCTTGCCCCGTCGCCATAGCGACGGGCGGCATGACGTCACCGACGTCGTGACGTCATTGGGAGTCCCGATCTACCCCTCAGCGCTGCCTGCCGCTGATTGGCCAGGCAGCGCACGGGGTCTGGGGGGGGGCCCAGCGCGGCGAGTCGCGGCGGCTAATCGGCGCGGAGTGGCGGCGATCAGAGTGCACACGCAGCTAGCAAAGTGCTAGCTGCGTGTTGCAAAAAAAAAAAGTGTGCAAATCGGCCCAGCAGGGCTTGAGAAATCCTCCTTTGCGGCATAGCCCAAACTCAGCTCGGGCTTACCGCCAGGGAGGTTAAAAAATGCTAGACAGAAGCTACAGAGAGGGATAAAAGAGGCAAAAAGATATGTTTGTAGGCTAGGACAAATATTTACAGCCAAAGATTTATCTTCAGTGTGGAGGAACATGCAGAAAAATCACAAATTACAAAAAGAAAGTTTCACATTCAACAGACAGTCCGCCTTTACAAATGAACATATCACATTTTATTGCAAGTTCGATATTTCTAACACCAGCCCAGAAACTATTTGCAAGGTCTGCATCTCATTTTCAGCAGCCAGACACTTCCTGAGACTTTATCTCTCCCTTGTTCAGCTCCCCATTCCCACCTTATATTCATCAACCAGCCACTGTCTGCTTCAATGCCTTCACACTTTGCTCTTCCTCAGTATCCTCAAAAATACCTATATTAATCTATCTTCTTCAACCATACTCTCCTGCCTTGCTCATATTCCCACACCCAGGAACAACACGCAAGCAAAAGGTACACAAACTGTTCAAAGGTAAAAAAATAATAAATAAATAAACAAAATACTGGGCCAAGATTCACTTATATATGATTAAGCCACCAGGAAATTTGGGTGCAGGTTAAAACCGAAAAATGTCTCACCCTGCTCCTGCAAAAGTCCTGGAGTTAAATACTACCCCCCCCCCCCCCTCCAGGCCGCTATGGATAGTGGGGGATTAGGCGATTCGGCTTCCAGCTATTGCTGGTGGCCGAATAACTTTCTTTTCTTTCTTTTTTTTTTTTAGTAATTTGTGCTCCGTCTTTTGACAGCGCCCAAATTACAGCACTCCCAATATATTGCCTGCTTCAAATATTGTGTAAGCAAACTAGCACCAGTATTCCCAAGCATTTTTAATTAATCTTTGGCCCTTTTTGTGATTCCTACCTGCAGGGACATTTCTAGGCATAGGCATACTAGACGGCTGCCTAGAGTGATACAAGCAGTAGGGGATAGAATCATTCTTAGCAAACTGCATTTCATAGAATTCCTATACAAGACTGCTAGTACAATAGCTGGCAGCTGAATTACATCTTATCCCACGGTCCGCGGCGGCCTAGAGGGGGAATGATAGTTAACACCGCCGGGACTTTTGCAGGTGCATGCAGAGTGAGACTTTTTTGGCTTTACCCTGTGCCCAAATTTCCTGGTGCCTTATATGTACACACATAGCCGGCCTTTGACCTGAGCAACCCGAGAGCTCGCTCAGGACGCCGGCTTCCAAGGGGGCACCTACAGTTGTTTATCCAACCAAAGGAGGGTACCTACTCCGAGCTATCTATACTGAGGGAACCAACACCTGGCTACTTTTACTGGAGGTACTGACGCCTGGCTACCTAAGAGAGGAGACCTACACCTGACTTCCTATACTGGGGGCACTTATGCTTGGCTACCTATATTGAGGACGCCTACACATGAGAACATATAAAGGGGGCACCTATACCTCTCAACCTACCTATACTGAGTCTGGGGGCATTTTTTTGGGGGGGGGGGTGCACGCACTGCAGCGATAACGTGTGGTGAAAATTGTCGGTGCTCGACTATCTTTCAAAATGGGGGCGCCTAACTGTTCCACTGATTGGTTTTGTTAATATTCCTGAAAGCTTCTAGCCTTGATTTTAAGTGTATTCAGGATAATGCACACTTCCACCTATTTTGTGGTTATTAGTACATTTTCTATTATAAATATGTGATGTGTCATGGAGATCTGAGCATTTGATGTGATGTGTCACAACTTCTAAAAGGTTGGGAACCACTGTTCTAGGAGGTAACTCAGGAGAATAGGTGAATTGCATATGGGGGGGGAGTGTGTGTGTGTGTATGTGTGTGTGTGTGCGTGCGTGCGTGCGTGTGTGTGTGTGTGTGTGTGTGCGTGTGTGTGTGCATGTGTGTGTGCATGTGTGTGATGTGTGTGTAGGATGAGTGTGTAGGATGAGGGGGTGGGGAACCAAAATCAGGTTTCGCTCAGGGCGCTCTGAACTACAGGATACAGCCAGTCCGGTATTGTCAATATGTTTCTTGCAAAAAGTACACACATGCAATGTACAAAACTTTATGTATTGCGGATTAAATTTACTGTTTTTTTTTTACAAATGGAGGCTGAACTTGGACCCATCACCTCTTTATACGACAGGAGCATCTTAATTCACATAATCTCCCCTAGCTTATTTCCCATCTACCGTGGAGCATTATTTTTTAAATTAACTTTATTTTCTTGGTACAATTAAACTTTCTCTCCAGGTTTCTTGACATATCGGCCCGTTGCTCCTGTGAAGACTCTCTCGGAAAAGGCTGAAAGTTGGCAATCCCTTCCAATTAGAGAATTAAATTGTTTTGTCAAGAATTAATGATCTCATTCTGCCAAATAAATGACTTTTCGCAAATCGTGCAGCTTGTTCCTCCTGAGGGTTTGCTCAGCCGCCGTCCTCGAGTCCCAGAGCGTCTCCTGCTGGACATTGTAGATGACTCTGTCTGAGACCACCTCCTGTCTGTGTCGCACAGCTCTCATATTTACATGGCAGAATGTGCTGTGCTAAAACTGTTATTGTAATTTCCAGGTGTTGTGTGATCGGAGACATCCTGTAAGTATTATATAGACCTGGCCGATCCTCCAGCTGCTTATGTTCCAAAGCTGACGAGGAGAAAGTCCCTCCTTCGCGGTGCATTCTGGGTTTCCCTCTGTTTTTCTTTCCTGAAGTCCAGAGAGGTGCCTACCTCTTGCGAGACTTCCTCTATCACTGTTAGTTTATCTTCTGCAGTTCCCTCCTTCTCTGGCTGCACTCTTACTCACAGATGTATGTGACAGAGGGAACTGCAGAAGCTTGCATAACTCTTAACCTATAATACACATTCGTGCCACACCACAAATCATTTCCTCTGCCACACCTCGTACCATCCCCTCAATACCTCTTATCATGCTCCTGCTATAACTTTTATTACACCCCTGCCACTGCTCTAATCACACCCCTGTCACACATGTTACTATGCCCCTCTACACTTAATCATGCCCCTGCAACATTTTTGCCACACCTCTGATATCATGCCCCTGCCACACCTCTTATCACACCCCTCCAAAGCTCTTATCATGCCCCTGCCAAACCTCTAATTATGTCCATGCCACACCTCTTATCATGCCCTTGGCACGTCTCTTATCACACCTTTCCAAACCACTTATCATGTCCCTGCCAGTCCTCTAATTATATCCTGGCCACACCTCTTTTTACACCCCAGCCACAGCCTTAAAGCGGATCCGAGATGAAAAACTAACTATAACAAGTACTTTGTCTATGTATCTTATCTAAAGTTTAGATAGTTTACACAGCATATCTAGCTGCAAACAGCTTCAACAGTTTATGATTATTTATTCCTGTGATACAATGAGAGTGGCCATGTTCTGTTTGTCACATTACACACAGGCAAGCTGATCTGTGTCTCCAGCCCTCAGTCTGTGAAAACTTCACTCCCCTCTTCTCCTCCCTTCTGCCTCTGAAATCTCTGGCTGGTAACCTCCTCCTCCTCCTCCTGCCCAGACTGAGCTCCCATAAGCCCATGTTTATACTCTGAGAGTACCAAGAGTGCACTCTGGAGAAGCTATCGGTGAGGCTTGCTTAGTTTATAGGGAATTAGAGTATTAAAACAAAACAAAAAAGTATTTGGCTTGAGGAATGCCCTATAAACTATATGAAAGGAACACAATTATGCAATGAGTAAAAGTTTATCTCAGATCCACTTTAAGCAGGGCCAGTTATAGACTTTTTGATGCCTGAGGCAAATGTGTGAGGATGCGCCCCCCCTCCCAATTCGGAATAACCACACAACATTTGACAATTGCCTCCACCCCTCTAATGCTTCCCCTCTCCTCTCCCACTGTCAGACTCCTCACACAGCACAACAAGCTGCTTTTCCCCAATGATGACCACTTCACCTCGCTCTTCTCTAGCTTCTCCTCCTACTCTGACTGGATGCTGTTAGTGTAAACACAGTACAAACATGCCGCCCCTGTAATCTCTGCGCCTGATGCAAATGTTTCACCTTGCTTCATGAGAGAACCGGCCCTGGCCTTATTTCAAAGAATTTGGAAGCAAACGATTTGGTTTTATAAAGCAAACCACACTGGTACAATCAGTATTAGTTTTCTTTCATATTACCATGTCAGAATACAAAATATATCAATTTAAAGGCTGAAAATAAAGTAAAACCTTTTTTTTCAGTAGAAAAATGCATATTTTTTTGCATACAGCTGTACATCGGTCCTAAAAGAGATAAAAACAGGGAACACCAAGAGCCCCAATAGTGTAATTCATACTGGACAAGGTGGCAATAAGTTTGTGTTGCTAGATACTCACAAGTCAGGGTCACCAGCAGGCAACCACTGTAAAGGCAGGTGGGGAGATTGTCCTGACCCCACTCAGGATTAAGACGTTGCTCTCTGTAGACAGGAAGAAAGGGTAGCAACCCTCCACCAAGGGTGGACTCAAAATTGTATACAATGAACAGAGGCGCCAAAAGTATAAGATTAGATTAAAAGAGCTTAAAAACCAACTTAAATGGCAAAATTGAAGGAGGAAGTGGTGGTCTTACCTCCCTCAATTAGACACGACAACGACTGCGATTCAGACAGTCAAACACATTTATTAGGAACTCCAAAAAGAAATGCAACGCGTTTCGCATGTTCAACCCCGCTTCATCAGGCAATATAGGGAGGAGTATCAAACAATCTGCACAAGGATTCAAATTAAGTGCCTCAGAGGCGCTTAATTTGAATCCTTGTGTAGATTGTTTGATACTCCTCCCTATAGTGCCTGATGAAGCGGGGTTGAACCTGTGAAACGCATCGGTCCTAAAAGAGCTATAAATGAGTAATAAAGAGGGACAGAGGACTTTGGTTCCCAAAGAGGCACTTGTCCCTCGGAAAAGCAACAGTAACAAGCTATGAGCTTGTATGGCAGAACTGGCATGGCCGCATTTTTACTTTTTGTCCCCTAGGTCAAGTATGCTATGGCTTCCATTTCATGTGCAGCAGCGCCCCTCTCATTCCATATGCAGCCTCCTCTTCCATGTATATCATCCATGTACAGCAGCCCCTTTCTTTAATAAACATCTCCCTCGAGCATCAGTTTCCCTTTTTGTTTCTCACCATTTTCAGCTTCCTCTTTCATATGTAGCAACCCCTCTTTCATGTTTAGGTGCCCCCTTGGGCTGCAGCTACCCAAGGTCTGGGCCTTTTTGGCCTTTCTAGAAATCCGGCTTTGAGGACTGGTCCTCTTAAAAGCTAGCTGCTTATTGAATAAGGGAATTCTATTGTATCACTAGTGTATATTTGACAAATTGCTGTTGTCAATGAAGCAAAGATTCATGCTTACAAAACAGAAGCAGCATACGACACAACTGTCATCATAAAATGCCTTCTGAGGAAGCACGTCAGCATCTTCCTTTTCGTTCTTTCTGTTATTATTGTCAGTGAAGCAATCTTGTTTACCAGTCTGGACATGCAGCTAGTCACAGCTTTGAGGAGACCTTTCCTGTATTTTATTCACGCTGCATGATTGTGAGCCTAAATGGGATTCTTGTCTCTCGGTGTGTGTTGGGGAAAGTGTCAGGATGTCGGGAACAATGCACATCTTCATGTCATAACGGAGCATCTTCACCGTCCGGCTGTAATATACGTGTAAATGTTCAAGGGTAGCTTTCATGCCTCACAACGTATTTATGTCACGGCGCTTTTCACAGCTCAGTGCCGTTTTCACAGATGCAGTTGCATGCTTGTCACTTAGGACGCTGGGAAATGGTACATCTAATGTCTTCCACAGATCGAGATGACCTGACACTCTCGCTCTGCTCAGAGGATGATAGCTGGAGATGATGATTCCAGTATGCCCCGAACTCCGGGCAGCAGCCTAAATATATCTTCTGATGGCTTTGTGAACACTTTGCCCGAGTGTTACCTTGTGTGTTAGATGAGCTTTCTACAGACACATGCCTTTCTTCTCAAATTTGGTAACATGACCTGAAGAGGAAGAGGCATGGCGAGGGCCAGAAGGAAGAGTGACTGAGTTTCCAAGAAAAAAAGTCAGCCAAGCACAAAAACTCACTGGCTCGCTGCATGAGAACAGCTGGAACTTTTGAGGTTGTATAGTGTTCAAACTAAAGGTCCATACCCACGGAAAGATAGTAGTGATGATCGGAATCAGCTAAGTACGATTAAGCAAAATTTCACATATATTTTTGCAATTATGCCTATACGTAATTATGATTTGTAAATGCAATTGTTTTCACATAGTCATTCGTAATTTTGCATACAATTTTGCATAATTTTTGTGTAATTTCATGCCGACTTTAGCAGTGAATAGCAAAGCCCCCATACAGGGTTGAGTTGGCGACCTTGTTGCAAAGTGTGCAGCTACTAACTTTTTGAAAGACATTTTTTTTACCTCTTTATGTATTAATACCCAACTCCGTGAAACCTAATTAGGGGGAGGGAGGGGGGTTGTTTTTGTAAATAAGTAAATAAAAATACACTTTTCCACCAAAATAACTATTTGCCACAACAGGGCTGGCTGAGCTGCAGTGCAGTGTACTAATTACAAGACCTCTGCTGCTCAGTTTTTTATTGCCTATGACTGAAGATCCAAAAGTCTGTGAACCAACTGGATCATGCACTAAGGTACATGCACTGTCCCGGCCACATACCTCTTTGATCCCGTTTACATCACCGAAAGCATTCTGCTGAGACACATGAACTGTGCATGCGCAAAATGTTCCCAGCTACTTGAGTGTGATCGAGGAGGAGGTACGCTGCCGGCACAGTGCATGTGCCGCGTGATCCAGGCAGTTATGGACTTTATCTGGGGTGAAATTGAAAAAACTGAGAGGATCTGGAGACACCAAGGGACCTAAAAGAGGTCAATAAGTCAACTCCCTCCCCCCAATCCCCCCCCCCCCCCGGGGGTTCAGGTTTACTTTCATTTTGCATTCAAACCCTAAATAGCATCTCATTAACCATCATTACCCACTTTGCTTTGTGGTGAAGATCAATATAGATCATATCTAGACATTATAAATAGGATCCTCGATCTGTATGACAATAGCCCAATCTTCTCTGTGATGTGGACAGTTGACAGCTGGTGAGGGGTCTTTTGGACTACCAGTTCACTGTATCCCTATTCCCTAGATGCTGGATGCCGAACTCCACTCTATTTACAGTATAATATTCAGTGAAGAAACATCTGAGATTCACAAATACAAGCCTGAATTATCATTTCATATCTCAGAATGTTCTCCTCCAGTCCCTCGTCCCCCACCCCACAGCCACGGTGAAGCTCTGCAGGCATTTCCATATGGACCTCCCACTGTGCTTAAAAGCTTCAACGTTCACATCTCAGAAAACTTTTTATTGATTGCATTAGAATAGCAAAGCGTCTTGCTCACCTTGATAAATGATGTGAAACCCTTGCTTGTTCTGTGAATAATCACTATGGAAATACAGGCTGGTCTCATGGGTCGTGCTGAACAGGGAAGCCGGGATCTGAGGCCCGCTCAGCCTGCCAATTACCGAGCCAGCGTCTGCAGATCCGCTCCGCACCTCCAGGTAATCGTGAATGGTTTCCGTGGAGAAATTAACAAAGAGCAGGTGCACACCTGGGGAGATACATTGGAAACACGGCATTACCTGACCTGGACTCCTCATAATAGCATTACAACAATAACCACAATATGCAACACAAGCTGTCCATCGCTGCACTTTTATATTAAAGGGTACCTGAAGTGACACTTGGCTTGATGAGATAGGTGTATCCATGCAGTAGTGCCAATCCCTATTAAAACTTTTCAGTGTTCACCTTTTTTTCATAGTCAGGCTAACAAAGCAGTGCTTTATCTCTGCAGTCGGGGCAGTACAGTCAGATTGCAGAGGCAACTCTTGTGAAAACTAATCAGAGGTCATAAAATGTCTGTATGGCTGCTCAAACACTCACGATAGCTGGTAAAAAGAGCAATATGTCATCATTTCTCTGGGAGCTGAGTTAAAAGCAGTAATGTAAGTGTGATATTTAAGTGAATTAAGCACCATTTTAGCACCCAGGGCATCTCAATAGTACTTTAAAAATGCATATTAACAATGCGGCTCATTATTTGCGAAAAAATGATTCTACCTCTTCTAATAAACACTAATAATTTTAATAAAATGTAAAATATGTGCAAACATATACAAATAAGAAGTACACTTTTTCCAGAGTAATATGAGCCATAAATTACTTTTCTCCTATGTTGCTGTCACTTACAGTAGGTTGTAGACATCTGACAGAAGTGACAGGTTTGGGACTAGTCCATCTCCTTATAAGGAATTCTCAGGGATATATTTATTTTCAAAAGCACTTGAATGGAATGGCAGTTGCTCTGTCCAACTGCCAAACAAACTGTGTAGGGAGCAGAGAGGCTGGCCAGCATCATTGTTTAAATCCTTTTTAGGGAATATCTTTATAAAGAATAAAAGCCTTACTGAGAATCCCCTATGAAGAGATGGACTAGTACAAAACCTGTCACTTCTGTCAGATTTCTACAACCTACTGTAAGTGACAGCAACATAGGAGAAAAGTAATTTATGGCTCATTTTACTGTGGAAAAAAGTGTACTTCTTATTTGTATGTGTTTGCACATATTTTAAATTTTACGATTTTTCGCTGTAGTGCCCCTTTAAGAATTTAGGATTAGTTCCCCAGATACAGATGCTTTAAACACATGACTCATTTGTTTCATTAGAACAAACTCAGCTTAGCCTTTTTCTCAGTTTTATAAATGTGATGACTTGAAAGTTTACTAACTGAGTATAACAAATACATTATTTTATAAATATAACCTCTCCCCCCCCCCAAAAAAAAACCCACAAACAAACAAAAAAAACTTGTTTTAGGATCAGATTATAGTACACTGCAGAGTGACTCTCACAGGAGGTACACCGATCAATTCTCTACCAGAAAGGCAAATAGAAACAGGACTAAGCATTTGGGCATTGTTAGTAGTTAACTAACAATGCTACATAAACAGAGTTTAAAATGTGCCCCTTGCATTTGTGAAGTAAAATGTGCATGTATCCAATGGTTTGCAAACAGTATTGATTTAAAGCAAGGGTCCCCAAACTTTTTCGGTCAAGGGCCAGGTCACCATACTTCAGACTGCTAGGGGGCCGGAGTATACGTAAAATGATGTAGAAAAACATTACATTGTACCTAGGTATTGTAGACAGCTTCTATTAACATGTGCAGCCCTAAAGTCTCCCATTTACCCAGACCATTTTAACATGTGCAGATAGTATGCCCCATGGCCCCCCCAACTCAGCAAGTGAAGTTATTATGTCTACAACACAGCAAGTGCAGATATTGTGACCCTAAGTCATATGTGAGCCATAATGTCACCAAATGGCCTGCAATACAATCCGAAGAAGGCTTTGCAGAACAGGCAAAGAAGCATACCCAGGTGACAACCTGCCACCCAATTGGACAACAGTGAATGATTGGGAGCCAGTGAATGACTTCTTTCTGGCTTCCAGGTGAAAGGGTGGTGTCAGCACTGCTATTCTATATGTGGGCTGCCAATATTTAAAGATGCAGCAGTCCACATCTATAAGTAATACATTTTGTGAGTGGGGGACCGGTAAAAAAGCCTCAGGGGGCCGCATTCGGCCCACAGGCCTTAGTTTGAGGATCACTGATTTAAAAGGGCACTTAAGTCTCTGGAAAAAAATGAGTTTTACTCACCTGGGGCTTCCAGCAGCCCCCTGCAGCTGTATTGTGCCCACGCAGACTCCATCAGATGCTCCTGGCCCCGCTGGCAGCCACTTCCGGTTTCGGCGACAGGAACAAACAGGCAGGGAACGCAAGTGATTCTTCGTGCTCCCAGCCACAATAGCGCCCTCTATGCTGCTATAGCATAGAGTATATAGCATATAGCAGCATAGAGGGTGCTATTGTGGCCGGGAACGCGAAGAATCACTCGCGTTCCTGGCCTGTCAGCTCCTGTCGCCAAAACCGGAAGTGGCTGCCAGCGGGGCCAGGAGCATCTGATGGAGTCTGCGTGGGCACAATACAGCTGCAGGGGGCTGCTGGAAGCCCCAGGTGAGTAAAACTCACTTTTTTTTCAGAGACTTAAGTGACCCTATATGTCAAAGAAGATGGTTAAACTTTGCTTTCTCCAGCCAAGGCACATAGGACTTTTTTTTTTTAATGAACCCACTAGTGCAGTGACCTACCAAAGCCAATGGGAAGTTTGACAGTCCATGTGCAGTCTAAGCTGCTAGGGTAGTTCCCAGGAAATCCAGGGCTAAGGATCACCCCACTAAACTCAGACATCGCTCCTCCACATTGTGCTGGAAGAAAAGAATTACATACAGTCAGCAATCTTCAAACTGAGAAGCAACAGCATAGGAGCAATCAGAGTTCATGCTGTCCACTCATGAAGAAACTCCTTCAAACTCAGAACACCCCTTCTGTTGGTGACATTGCTACACAACTGTAAACATTAACGTGACAACCCCTCTTTATAAAGGAAAAGGTAACCCCTTCTGTCAGGCAGAAATGGATTAGGATGAAATGGGGCCATAGGCAAGATAGCAGTTTTTGCCCACTGATGACGGTCACCTGGACTTTTTTAGTAAGATTTGGTGGGAGTTAACATCAACCAGGCACCTAAATGCTCTCCAGGCCCTAGGCAACTGCCTAGGTTTGCCTTGTGGATGATCCGGCTCTGCTATCAGGGGACACTTACCATTAGGGAAAAAAACCTACCCAAAGAAATGTGAAAGCCTGAAACCAAGGGGATATAAGTGGTGTCACGCCCCCCCCCCCGTTACTAGATGAAGCTAGGTTTACGGTAGGTTACTGGCTAGGGTTAGAGCAGATGACTTGGGAACTTTTACTTGCATGACCTATGACCTGTGGGGTGCATCAGGGATGGTCATTCAGGGAGCGAATGGGAACAGAGATTAGCTTTTATAAACTAGGGTGTGTTACTGAGCAGTTGTCATCTTACCTCAAGTTTTGAACAAACTTTCTCCCACCCCTTTATTGTTGTGGAACTTGTTATGTGGCACTGCTACTTAGTATTGGGGAAGGAGTTTTGGGTGGACCTTTGGTAGCATGATAATTTCTGCATGAGCTAATAGGGATGAGCTGTGATATTATTCTCAAAGTTAGTTTGCAGTGAGATTTGGTTTTTCCACTGATAAATTCTGTTTACAGTTACGTTTTGGGAACCAATAAGCTGACTGATCCCTAACGGATTGGAATTTGATTGGATAGTAATGGATTCCTACCCGACAATAGTCAATTACCACTTCCATGTAGCATGGGAGCTTACCTACACAATCTGTTCACAGTTTTCAAAAGTTTCTGGCCTTCATGCTATATGGAGATGATAAAACTGGCCATTCATTGGCCATTCAAAATGGGATGTGTGAATGCACCCTCTGGTCATAAATGGACACACCCCTGGGGGCAACATGAAATGTCAGGAGCTGGTCTGGGCCTAACACTGCAGTGTATATGCAACATTCACACTTTTTAGAAAGAAAATCACGTTCAAACTGTGATATTTCAAAATAAAATTCTTTAAAGGGAACCTGAACTGAGTAAAATTATTTAAAATAAACACGTGAGGAAACTTCAAATGAATATTGCATACTTACCTTGCCATCAGTTCCTCTCAGAAGCTCACCATTTTCTTCTGACAATGATCCCTTCCAGTTCTGACAAGATTTTGTCATAACTGAAATATATCAGTTGCTGTCAGTTATAGCTGAGAGGACAACTGATGTGTCAGGTAATGTCCATGTTTCCCTATGGCTCAAGTGGGCGATGTTACAGTGTGCTGACCAGGAAGCTGTTATGGGTAATGGCCATTTTCAAAATGGAGGACAGAGAATTCCATTGATCACAGAGGACAAACAGGACACAGGAGAGGAGAAAGAGATTGAGGAGTAGACTACACCGGAGGTAAGTATGACTTGTGTATGTTTATTTTGACTTTTAATTTTCAGTTCAGGTTCTCTTTAAACCATATTAGTGCTACAACTTTTTACAGTATCTGAATAGACTTTTCTGCTATCTGAGTTCAGACCTGATTTAGGAAAAGCAGTAGGCATTAGATGTTCTATTCTTCCTTACCAATGCATATAGGAATAGGATAATTCCATCGTCGCACAGGACCCGGCATACATGTGATATGAGAATGTCCCTTAGAAAAGAAATACAATATATAATTAGGGCATGATTATATCTCACAGGTTAGGAACTGCAGTTATTGTTGCACAGTCATAACATTCCAGAGACAATCAGCCCTCTTCCGTCCCCATTATCTGCAGAAGAGGAGCTGCCAGACCATGAAAAGGGTTCAATACCTGAAGAGAATAGCCTTGATCACAATGAAATGACACCACGTCCCCGACCATGTATCTGTCTCCAACTTTTATCCCATTGCTGGGCATCTGTGGCTCTGGACAAGAATCAAGGCCAATGCCTGGAACAGAAATAGAAAAAGTAAGGATGTTTTTACTACTAAAGTCACTGGGGCAGATTTATCAATATTGTCTGAGAGAAACAAATATTAGGAGGTCACTAGAAATCATGCAGAACTGCCTCTGGCATTTTAGGAATTGCAATTTCCTTCTAAAACTGTTCTAACAGGAAGAAATACTAGTGAAACTCGAAAAAATTAGAATATCCTGCAAAAGTCCATTTATTTCAGTAATTCAACTTAAAAGGTGAAACTAATGTATGAAATAGGAACCCTTTGCAGGTGTTTTGGATTAATTAGCTGACTGGAGTCTGACACTCCGAGCCTAGAACATTGAACATTTTCACGATGTTCTAATTTTCTGAGATTTTGGGGTTCTCATAAGCTGTAGACCATAATCATCAAAATTATAACAAAAGAAAGGCTTAAAATATCTAGCTTTGTGTGTAATGAGTCTATTTCATATATTAGTTTTACTGTTTAAGTTGAGTCACTGAAAAAAATGTGCTTTTGCACAATATTCTAATTTTTTGGGGTTTCACCAGTATTATGAGCAGGTGTTTCTGTGCTTAAAGGGATATCGAGGTGAGAGGGCTATGGAGGCTGCCATACACATTTCCTTGTAAACAATGCCAGTTGCCTGGCATCCCTGTTGATCTTCTGGCATAAGTAGTGTCTGAGTCATAACGTATGGCCAATCCAGTAAAACCTGAGTCAGCTGAGTCAGAGGTACTTGATCTGCTGCATGCTTGGGTCAAGGTCTATGGCTATGGATAAAAGTATTAGAGACACAAGATTAGGAGGACTACCTGGTAACTGGTATTGCTTAAAAGGAAATAAATATGACAGCCTCCATATCCCTCTCACCTCAGGTTCCCTTTAATGTTTCATGGTAGAAAACAAGCAAAGTGGTGGAATAAAACAAAATAAAAATTCGGACTATTGCACAATGTTCGGTCTTGCCGAAAAAAGTTTCAAAACGAATGTGACCTTTTAGTAAGGCCACCATTGGCATTGCTCCAAATTGTACCAGTGGCATGAACAGTAATAGATCTGCCCAACTGGTGAGAAATCTTGTAATTACAGTACAACGTAGCTGCAATATACCGTATGCAGTGTACCATGAGAAGGGAAATTATAGGTTGTTTTCTATTAGGTGGGCGGCTACAGGAGGAAAAAAAACAACAACGTGGAAACATAGGGGAAGTAGAAATCTCTCCTATTGATGCCTCTGCCTAAGATATACATTTATTCTATTGTTCAAAACTATACATTTGATATTCCCCATTACGGGCACCTGTCATTATTATTGTTAATAGTGAATTTGAAAGCAGGGAAAGCATTAATAGATCAACATTTCGTGTGCTAAACAGCAGGTGTTTTGAGTTCAGTGAACATTATCTATTCATGTTTCCTAATTAACTTCTTTTTGACGGCGCTTGAAAATCTGCAAACTAATTACTGTAATTAAATAATCAAGATTTTTCGAGGTGAATTCAAGCCAAAACTATCAGCTGCATTAAAGTCATTAGGACATCTGAACATTTTTTTTTTCTGCCTTTCTCCCTTTCTCATTAATAAAGTTTGTCAGGGAAAAGTCATGGGGAAAAGTTACGGCATTGTGATGTTCCCTGGAGGTAGAAGGAAGGGCTTCTTGGCCCACATCACACGCTGTGCGCAGAATGCTCCCGGCAACAGGAGTGTGATAAAGGCTGTGCATGTGACCGAGCTGCACATGTACAGTTCCCCACGACTGGCTGAATTACCGGGCTGCCTAGCAGAGGATCCAGGCAGCCCGGGAGGATGGCAAGGGACGGACGAGCCTGAATAGGGCTGGAGGAAGCCCCATGTATGTATACATTTTTCTTTTTCTCAGGTTTACTTTAAAGAAAACCTGTAACTAAAAAAAGTTCCACTGAGGGGGACTCACCTCGGGTGGGGGAAGCCTCCGGATCCGGATCCTATCGAGGCTTCCCCCATTCTCCTATGTCCCACGTAGGTCTTGCTGTGCTCCTCCGAATAGCGTGGATGTAAATATTTACCTTCCCGGCTCCAGCACAGGTGCAGTATCGGCTCTACGCTCGGAGATAGGCGGAAATAGCAGATCTCTGTCGGGCCGCTCTACTGCGCAGATGCAAGTCTCCTGCGCCTGCATAATACAGCGGACCCAACAGAGATCGGCTATTTCCGCCTATCTCCGCGCTGAGAGCCACAACAACGCCTCCACTGGAGTCAAGGAAGGTAAATATATCAAGCCTTGTCAGGCTTTTCGAGCCATGATTGTGGGACGCTTCGGTGGAGCCAGTGCTGGATTGCCTGCAGCTACAGGGATGGGGACCCTGGGGCTTCTCCCTCCCGAGGTAAGTACCCCCCAGGGAACATTTTTTTTTGTTTTAATTACAGAGTCTCTTTAACCCCCTTGCCGTCCCAATTATCTCGGCAAGGGGGCAGCGCAGCACTTTTTAAAAAATTTTTTTTAATTCATGTAGCTAGCCTAGCGCTAGCTACATGATAGCCGCTGACGAGCGGCATCCCACCACCTACTTTGTTCGCCGCCGCCGATGTTTGCAAGCAGGTAATCCCATTCAAAACGGGATTTCCTGCAAGGCTTCCCCCGTCGCCATGGCGACGGGGCGGGATGAAGTCACCGATGTCAGAGGGAATCCCGATCCACCCCTCAGCGCTGCCTGGCACTGATTGGCCAGGCTGCACTGGGGTCTGGGGCAAGGGGGTGGCTCAGCGCGGCGGGTAGCGGCGAATCGGTGGGTAGCGGTGGTGGTTGCATACTACACGCAACTAGCAAAGTGCTAGCTGCGTGTAGGGAAAAAAAATAGTGATAATCGGCCCAGCAGGGCCAGAGCAATCCTCCTGCGCGAGTTACCCCGAGCTCAGCTCGGGATAACCGGCAAGGAGGTTAAAGGCTCAGGAACCCTTTGCAGGTGTTTTTTTTTTTTCATATTCACTTAAAGGATACCCGAAGTGACATGTGACATGGTGAGATAGACATGTGTATGTACAGTGCCTACCACACAAATAACTATGCTGTGTTCCTTTTTATCTGTTTAAAAGAGTTAAATATCAGGAATATAAGTGGCTGAATCAGTCCTGACTTAGACAGGAATTGACTACAGTATGACCCTCACTGATAAGAAATTCCAACTATAAAACACTTTCCTAGCAGGAAATGGCTTCTGAGAGCAAGAAAGAGATAAAAAGGGGAATTTCTTATCAGTGAGAGTCACACTGTAGTCACTTCCTGTCTGAGTCAGGACTGAGTCAGCCACTTACATACCTGATATTTAACTATTTCAGGCAGAGAAAGAAAAAAAGGAACACAGCATAGTTATTTTTGTGCTAGGCACTGTACATACACATGTCTATCTCATCATGACACATGTCACTTCGGGTATCCTTTAAGCGCTCAGCAGCACACAGATATAAACAGGGCAGAGCTAAAAGTGCCAAGATGACATTATTATGTCAATAGTTAAGTCAATAGACTTAAAGCAGGACTGAAGAGGACTTTAGAAAAAAGAAAAGTTTCACTTACCTGGGGCTTCTGGCAGCCCCCTGTAGCTGATCTGTGCCCACGCTGTTTCCAAACGATCCTCGGTTCCCCTGCCGTGGCTCACTTATCTTCACACCGACTTCTATTTTGATGCCCACTGTGCCTGCGTGGCTCTGGCCGTGCGCATTCCGTATGCGCTACCGTGGACAAGAGCATTCTGCGCTGACATAGTATGAGAAAATCTCTACAGTGTCTGCGTAATATGCTCCCATCGAGGATGTACACAGCCAGGGATGCGACTTCCAGAAGCGAAAGTGAGCTGCAGCAAGGGAACAGAGGATTGTTTGGTAACTTTGCAGGTACAGGTGGGTGCAGGGGGCTGGCAGAAGCCCCAGGTAAGTGAATTTTTTTTAATGTCTTTAGTTCCGCCTTCAAGTGTTCCACAGATGAGTACACTTAAAAGTTTCATACATACCAGGGGCTTACTCCAGCCCCATCCGCATGGATTACTCCCACGCCATCGCCCTCAGTCTTCTCTGTTTTTGGTGCAGGGTCCCGTAACTTCAGACAGTCGCAGCCAGCCGACGCAAGCGCAGTGTGTACCCTCCGTCTCTCCAATGGAGAATAGTACTGCGCAGGCACAGAACTATTCTCTGCCGGAGAGATGGAGGGAGAGCACTGTGCATGTGTAAAACTGGCCGTGACTGGCCGAAGTTACGGGACCCGGTACAGAAGATGGAGAAGACTGGGGACAGCGGCGTGGGAGTGATCAGTGCGGATGGGGCTGGAGGAAGCCCCAGGTATGTATCAAACATTTTATCCTTACTCATCTCTGATTTCCTTTAAGCAAGTGGGGAACAACATCACACCTTAAGATCTATCTTTTCACGTATCCCATATTAAATAGAAATGCTGATCTGCTTTCTAAGCACATGTACCAGATTGTTTTTTAAAGCGAAGACCACTGTTTTTTCCTCTTCACATACACTCAGGAAGGGAGCCTCTTATATAGTGCCAACATCTTCTGCAGCACTTTACAGAATACTGTATATAGTCTTGTCACTAACTATCCCTCAAAGGAGCTCACAATCGAATCCCTACTGTAGTCATATCCATTGTAGTATTTCATTGTAGTCTATGGCCAATTGTTAGGGAGAAGGCAATTATCTTATCTGTATGTTTTTGGGATGTGGGAGGAAACCGCAGTACCCGGGGAAACCTGCGTTGACATGAGGAGAACATACAAACTCTGTGCAGATATAATGCACTGACTGGGATTCAAAATTGGGGGATCCAGTGCTGCAAGACGAGAGTGCTTTCCACTGCACCACCGCTACAACTCTGTCTTTGTAGATATGGTTATGTATACAGTCTATTTATACAAACGCAGCCAAGATCTGAAATAAAAGGCGAGACTGCATCAAAAAGCGGTAAAATTATGTAACATTTTTTTAATCTGAGCTTGATTTATTTTTTTGTTTATCTCTTCAACTTTTTCCAAATCAGCCTCGGAACGCTCAGGCAGAGATATGCAGCTGGAACAAAATTTTGGAAATAACATCCCTTTCACCAGCTTGCCATTTGTGACTTCTGCTGCTGTGACAACACAGCGAAGCGATATGGCAGCTTAATGGGAACAGAGAAAACGCAACAAAGTACAGAGAGATGATTTCGCCACTCTCCAAAAAAAACGAAAGACTACATTTTCCAAACAGGAGGAGAGCGCCACGGATTTAAAAAATATCACACATTTATCCTATTAATGTGAGCCAGACAGGAAGCTGTGAGCCAGTGGGGTGAAGGACGGAACTGACCCAAGCTGCATTTGTTCTATTTCATCCTTGGCTCACTACCAATGTGGACGAAAAATAAAACAATACCATTTTTTTCCCTTGCCTGAAAGTAGAAAGAATTAGTCTGCCGTAAACTTCTGCTCGCAATTCAATGGCCATCTGCTTCAACAGACCTTATAATCCTTAAAATATATGATTTAGAGGATTGGAAGAGGAAAGTATAATTTTCTGCGCTATGCATGCTAACATTGGGCTTGGTAGGCTATGATATTTTCCTTTCTGGAGTCAATGGTGGCTGCAAAACATCAAGAGAGCTGAAGAGTTCTACTTCTGTTGTCAAGGCCAGATTTCCAGAAAGGCTACCAAGGCCCGGGCCTTAGGTGGCTGCAGCCCAAGAAGGCACCAGGGCATGGAATAGGGGTCACTACATATGAAAAAGAAGGTTGCAAATGCGGAACAACACTGAAGCTGATGCCCAAGGGAGGTGTACATGAAAGAGAGCTGCATTCTATGTAGATATTATACATAGAATGGGAGGGGCACTGCTGAACATGGGACCTCCGACATATGTGGACTGGAGTATAAAAAGTATAAATCCGGCCATGTGTGTTGTCTACACAGCCTTTGGAATAGACAAGTATTGAGATCAACAATGATCAACAATGATCAGCATTGCAGTTCTATAGTCCATTAGCTAATAGAAGGCACACTTTCCTCACCCCTTCCTGTATATCAAGAGGTGTCACTGAACTGACCCCCATTCAGTGAAGGACCTGACTTCTCTACAAAGAATGAAATGTCCAAGGATTTTGAGACTATCCAAAAATGAATTGTTCAAAAGATCAATGAGACTTCCTAAGAAAGACAGATGTCCAGATGTCTATTTTTAGAAAACGGAGTTAGTATAGCACCGTCTTGTGGACAAAAAGTAAAACTACTTCCAAATACACCATTATACACTTACCATAGAAAAATTAAATGCATTTTCATTATTTTTTAACTCCTTCACCCCTAACCCAAAATAAAATATTTTCACCATACATTGTACTAGGGACTCAATTTAAAGAGAATCTTTACTCTAAAATTTTTACAGCAAAAAGCATACCATTCTATTCATTATGTTCTCCTGGGCCCCTCTGTGCTGTTTCTGCCACTCTCTGCTGCAATCCTGGCTTGTAATTAACAGTTTTAGGCAGTGTTTACAAACAAACTAACCTGGTTGTGATAGGCTCACATAAGAAGAGTGTGTGAGTCATACAGAGCCTGCAGGGGGCCTGCAGAGGGTGTGTATCACTTCTATCCAATCACAAGCAGCCCTGCACATTCCACACATTACAGCCTTAACCCGACAGAGCCAACAGAAGAAAACAGATTAGATAATATAACAGAGATAACACTGCCACTGTGCAATTAGGAACGGCTGCAGTAAGCCAGAGCACATTAGAACAGGCAAAGGAACTTATAGGATAGAAGAACTAAGGCTGAAAATTTTGTTACAGAGTCTCTTTAAATATTGTAATAACCGGGGCAAATGTGCAAATATAATGTGTCTGTTTTATATACAATAGCACATTTAATTTTTAAACTACAATGGCTGAAATTTGAGAAATGGTGTGTTTTTTTTCATTTTTTTCTTCTTTTTCTCTGTCAAATGCATATAAAATAGTCTAATTCTTAGCATAAGATACTGCCCAAAGAAAGCCTCGTTTGTCCCACAAAAAATAATATCTAGATCATTTCAGTGTGATAATTAGTGATAAAGTTATTACCAAATGAATGGGAAGAGCTTTTGAAGGGGAAAAAAAGTGTGGTAGAGAAGTGGTTATACTTGACAGCAGAATGAAAACACCAAAGTCAAGGTTAACATTGCTAAAGGTGCTATGTAGAAATGAATAGCCTATCGGAAGATTAATCCACTTACGAATAAAAGTAATTTAAATGCCTAAAATACCAGAACTTTTTTTTTGCTCTTGTCCTACCACTGAGCTTATTTTTACCATCCAAAATGTACAGCTGACTATGGTGCAGAAATATTGATATCCTCCAAAACGCAATGAAGACGAATGCTGAAACACTCTACGATCAAACACAAGGCTCATGGGCCAATTGAGGCCCTCCTTGCCATTTTATGTGGCCCTCGAGAGCTTCCAATGTCCATCATTGTAAGCAGCAAAAGAAAGGAGCACACCACTGATAGTGTTTCTGACTGAAACTTTGGCCTCAATTCACTAAGGTTATCTCCAGTCTTTAATAATGTGTCTAGAGTTATCACCATCGTGATAAGGCATGTAGTATTCAGGAAACATTTTACCTCAGGCAAACCTAAAGTTAACTCTTCTGTCTTTAAAATAACTCCAGAATTCTGAAGTTAAAGACAGGCTGTCAATTAACTGCGTGTGAAAATACCTACAGAGGAGGCAACTTAAAGGGACTCCGAGCTCAGCGAAAAAAGTAAAGTTGTACTCACCAGGGTCTTTCTCCAGCCCCGTGCTGGTCGGGAGGTCCCACGCCGGCGTCCTGGCTCCTCTCCTTCACCCCGCTCCGGTATGGCTGACAGGCCGCAGCCCGGGCGACACTCGGTGGAGTGTCGGGCTGCAGCTTCCGCGTATGACGCGGATTACGTCACACGCCGGCCGCCTCGCGTCATCACGGCGGCCGGCGTGAAAGTACTGCGCATGCGCGATTAAAGCGCGCATGCGCAGTACTTTCACGCCGGCCGCCGTGATGACGCGAGGCGGCCGGCGTGTGACGTAATCCGCGTCATACGCGGAAGCTGCAGCCCGACACTCCACCGAAAGTCGCCCGGGCTGCGGCCTGTCAGCCATACCGGAGCGGGGTGAAGGAGAGGAGCCAGGACGCCGGCGTGGGACCTCCCGACCAGCACTGGGCTGGAGAAAGACCCTGGTGAGTACAACTTTACTTTTTTTGCTGAGCTCGGAGTCCCTTTAAGGACTTAAGTGATAAGATAACTCTCTCACTGTGAAAATGTATCTCTTCGCCTTACTAAGGCAAGATCGATGTGTGGTGGTAAGTTTTCTCTTGCTTTATTATCTCCAGCATGATCTTAGTGAATTGAGGCCATTGCCAGTTTTAAAACGGATGCAGTGATAATCCATGCCCCCCCCCCCCCCCCCCAGCAAAATTAGCATGGGTCCCCCTACTAGAATCCAAGACCCCCCCCCCCACACACACACACACACACACTCAATGCCTGGTAACTGGGAAATCAAATTCACACATCTATATACCCTCCACCCTTGACACCATGGCCCAAATGCAATTAACTTTTCTCCTGAGTTTTCTCCTAGGTGATATCTGCATGCCTTGTTATTAAAATGCCTTTTAAATCACCAGGAAGCAACACATGCTCAAAATAATTTTGATAGTACTTTTTCACCTACTTTGTGGTACTTTTTCAATTACAATGTGGTAAAAAATGATTTTGAAAAGAGGATGAAAAAATTATCTCCTAGGAGAAAACTCAGGAGAAAAGGTTAATTGCATATGGCCCCATATCTCCATACAGCAGAGAAGCGCAGCGGAGTTTGCCTGCTCTAGTGATACGTTGTCTCTTCTGTTCTTCCTGGCAGCCACATGCTCTGTGCTTCCATACTTCTTTCTTCCGATCAGATGACATGTCTCAGGAGGTAAAGGTATGCAGCATAGAGTATGTGGCTCTCAAGAAGATTAGAGGGGATGCAAAAAGCAGCACCGGAGCATGTAAATATTAAACTGCTCCACTGCACTACTCTGCAGAAGGGAAGGGCCACAGTCGAACACGGTGAATCCAGCGCTGGAGACTTGGGCGCAGCCAGCACCACCATAGGCCGTAATAGGAATTACAGCTATAGTAGCGCACAGGGAGTAACTTTGGTGCTGTCAGAAGACGGAGCTGAAGTTACTTTTAAAACACATTAATTTGGCTTCCAGCATTTGCTGGAAGCCAAATTATTTCATTCCCCACCATCCATGGTGGCCTGGAGGGGGAATAGTATTTAACACGGCTGGGACTTGTGCAGCAGCAGGATCAGCCATATACCGGCTGTATCCTGCACCCAAGTCTCCAACGCCGATATCTCTCGTACGCGCCACAGTCACTATAGTTACATCACTTGGTTTAAGATTGTTCAATAAATGTTAAATCTTAGTAAACAATTTGGCCCTCAATTTAGACTATGTTGTAGATTTTGGCCCCTTACGTGATTGAGTTTGACACCCGTGCTCTAGAAGGTAACACGGAGTCATGTTCTACATTGCAGGCTTCACAAAGAATCCAATAATTACCTGTGTATTCCAAATGGAACCCAGCTGCAGAGACACTGATGTCTGATTGGAAATTTAAGTACAAATTGTTGGACGTGCTGTTGAGAAGGTGCGGAATGGTGGTCCCTGGAAAACAGGAAAAAACAAAATCTTACATTTGCACAAAACCCAGAAAAAGAATCATACAGGTATTCGGGATGACAGTCCGTGGGCCATCTATAGGGTTGAGTCATCTCCTATTTATCAGGGACATAGCTCAAAACTGTCCTGGTCTTACAAGATTTTTCTTTAATTTTTCTCTTTTTTTTAAGAATAACTTTGTCGGATCGAGATGTGATCATGCAGCAGGAGCCTCTGTGTACAACACAGCCAGCCCCGCACTGCCAAATACACTGGGTCCCAGGTTGGTGACATCATCAATGGACCTGATCTATCTGCAGTATGGGGCTGTCTACGGTGTTGTACAGGGAGGCTCCTGCTGCACAATAGCCGCTGGTTCCAGCCAGGGAGGTGAGAGATGTTTTGGTGTGCGTGTATATGTGTGTGTGTGTGGGGGGGGGGGGGGGGGTTTAGGCTGCCTATTACAGGGCTGTCTAACATAGAGGAGTTAGACAGCTTATCCACTCTGGCTATCTGGATACACTGAGGAGATCTAATATTGGGTGGCAAACCTGGACATCAATACTGGGGGGCCTAATACCAGGGGCACATCTGGCTACCTATAATGGAGGGGGAAATGCTTGGGGCACATAAAGCACATGGGGGCACATCTGGTTATCTTATATAAGGGGGTGCTAATAATGAGGGCACATCTGTCTATATTGTGGGGAGGGGCCCTAATACTGGGCACACATATAGCTAATACTGGGGGCACATCTAGCTACTTAATTTGGAGAGGGATTTATACTTGGAGCACGTCTGGCTACCTATATGCATGGGACCTAATACTGGGGCAAATATAGCGACAGGTAGGGAGGCGCACATCTGGCTCTCTATACTGGGGTAGAAACTAACACTGAGGGCACAGGGGTACATCTTGCTACCTATATACTGGGGACACATCTGGCTACTTAGACTAGAGGAAACCTACCTAATATAAAGGGGCTTGTCTGCTACCTTTTCTGGGACAGACACAATTGCAGGGAAAACTATTATAATAAAAGATAATGTATAACCACACCCATTTTTTAAACCTTGCCATCTACATAGTACAATTATTAATTCACCTTCCTCATTAACATTTTCTCCCTAATATTTACCATTAAAAATACTGTTATTATTTTCTCAGTTTGCAGTGAAAAGTACACAGTGTGGCAAAACCCCACCTTTATTTCAGAATCAAATATCACCATAAATTGTGACAACAGGAACGTAATTTACGTTTTGTGGTAAATGGGAGAAATAGCAAAATAAAATGTGTATTTTTTTATCGACGGTAGCACTTTTTATTTTTAAACTGGGATTGTTGAGACAGGAGAAATACCGTATTGTTGTTTGTGTTGAATAAAAAAAAGATATGTACATCATTTAGGTGTCATAGGTGGGGATAAAGTTATTGCTGATTACATAAATAAGACATCAGGGGCCTGATTCACAAGGCGGTGCTAACAGTTAGCACGCTGCTGAAAAGCCCTTTATCACACCTAAACTCAGTTTAGGCATGATAAGTTTAGGTGTGATAAGTTTAGGCATGATAAGTTTAGGTGTGATAAGTTTAGGCGTGATAAGTTTAACCTCCCTGGCGTTCTATTAAGATCGCCAGGGCGGCTGCGGGAGGGTTTTTTTAAATTAAAAAAAACTGTTTCATGCAGCCAACTGAAAGTTGGCTGCATGAAAGCCCACTAGAGGGCGCTCCGGGAGCGTCATTCTGATCGCCTCCGGCGACCAGAATAAACAAGGAAGGCCGCAATGAGCAGCCTTCCTTGTTTTGCTTACATCGTCGCCATAGCGACGAGCGGAGTGACGTCATGGACGTCAGCCGACGTCCTGACGTCAGCCGCCTCCGATCCAGCCCTTAGCGCTGGCCGGAACTTTTGTTCCGGCTGTGCAGGGCTCGGGGGGACCCTCTTTCGCCGCTGCTCGCGGCGGATCGCCGCAGAGCGGCGGCGATCAGGCAGCACACGCGGCTGGCAAAGTGCCGGCTGCGTGTGCTGCTTTTTATTTCATTAAAATCGGCCCAGCAGGGCCTGAGCGGCGACCTCCGGCGGTGATGGACGTATATATTCGTCCATACCGCTGAGGAGGTTAAGCACCAACTGGGTTAGCACCGCAGTGCACGGCTGATCAAAAGTTTTGCGCTAGCAAAGTCTGGTGCACTTCGCATAGAGTTTAATGGCGCTGCTTTGCGTGCGGGACTTTGCGCGTGATCTAAACTTAACTAACCTTATCATGCCTAAACTTATCATGCCTAAACTTATCACGCCTAAACTTATCATGCCTAAACTGGCTTTCACCAGCGTGGTGCAATGGTTATCACGCCTAAAGTCTCTAACTGGGTTAGCACCGCTTTGTGAATCGAGCCCCAAAACTGCTATGGTCCATAAGATCTAGATGCAAAGTGGTTAAAATTAATTTAGCATTAATGCTAGTTTTATAGTGGCCTGGAGTTTTTCTTAAACCCCCCACCTTTCCGCAAAGAAATAAAAAGCAGATAAGAAGACATCCAAATAAAATACAGAAAAATAGTCGAAGAAGAAAGACAGATTTGTTTATGCTATTTTTTTTTTTGTACTGAACTATTTTTATTATCTGTGTTATTAAAATAGGTCAGGAAATAGGAGGCTCACCTGAATAACTGCCAAGCCTGGGCGCATTGTTGTCACCACCATCATAAAAATCCAAAGAATCCCAGTTATGTTCTGTAGCAAAACTGACAACCTGCACCTGTGGGAATAGAAGCAGAGCTCCAGATTCAGAGAGGTCTTTACTAAAGCACAGCAAAAATATAGCATAAGACGCACACAAACACGCGATAGAAATATTCCGCTCTACGCAGTAACACACATTAATATTTATAGGATGTCTGGGCTCATATACTGCCTTAAAACAAATAGATAGTGATTTTTGTTTCTGTATCTCTTCAAGAGGAACTTTATTGAATGTATAACCTTATGAATAAAACTGCTTAGTTTTACAATAATTATTTATGAATTATTTAGCCAGTGTGTCTATTGTAAAGTCTTACCTCACCTCAATTTAAATTCCTAAATGTATCAGAGATGCCGGCATCTTTACTGCGGGCAATGTGAATTACTGTGTAATGTTTTTTTTTTTCTCCTCTATGATGTGAGCAGGAACATCATGTGATCGCCCAGAGTACTCTGGGGGAGAAAACTGCATGACAACATAGCCTAGGCTAGACATCACCAGAAGGGCAAGGTTGCATACCAATTAGCAGAGATATCTAGATGCAAGAAGCGTTTTAAGCACTGAAACTTGGATAATTAATAATTTTATTAGGTTCTGCTGTGTATCAAAACAGTTCATCTTATAGTTTATCTGAAATGGGTAAAAAAAATTATATATATATATATATATATATATATATATATATATATATATATATATACACACACACATAGCTGGGGGTTCCTCCAGCCCCTTTCAGGCTGATCGGTCCCTTGCCATCTTCTACCAGTCGGCTACAGTCCACGCCAGCAGGCGGAGTTCAGCTGCACATGCTTTCCCGTTGTGCTTCCGTGGCTGGGAGCATTCGGAACCTGTGCAGGTGCAGAATGCTTGGGGGGCGTGAGTGCGATGGGGCGCACATGAGGCCAGACCATGCATGCGTATGACCAAATGGCAGAATTACAGGGCCACATAGCGTATGATCCAGACGGCCTGGGAAGATGGCGAGGGACCGATAGACTGAGGGGGCTGGGGGAAGCCACTGCTATGTATATGTTTAATTTTTCCCTGTTTGTCTCAAGTTTACTTTAAAAATGGGTTTTAAAATGATCTCTCTAGGAATAAAGAAGGAATGAAAAAAACCTGAAAAAAAATCCCTATACATAAGAGCCATACACAAAATCTTCTGCACCCGAACATGCGCAGAAGACATTGATGCATCGGGGGTTGGCGATCCTTAGAGGCTGCCAGGGGGACCCCAGAGAAGACTGGAGCTGCAACGAGGGACACAAATGACTTCTAGGGGTTGCAAGGAGCCCCAGGTATTAAAGCTAAATGTAATCTGTCGCCTCGGAAGTCCTTTAAAGTCGTATTATACTCTAAAAACTAAAATTCAGTAACTAGCCTTCGGCACATAAAATAACATTTGAAAGCCTTCCGAAGCATTCCCTGTGGATAAAAAAACATTTATTTTCACAGCAGAGCGTAGTTTAGACTTGCTTATCTTTGGCTAATTGGCCAAAGTAATCATGGCAAGAATCTCTCTCTGCCTGTGTCTTCACTCTGCCTCCCTCCTTTTCTGAGGAAGTGGGCAAAGGGAGGACTGAACAGAATCAAGACATAGGCAGAGGGTATCTCCTGCCTGGCAATTATTAAATTTGGCAATTAGCAAGAGATAAACAAGCCTGCACTGATCTCTGTAGGGAACTTAAACATTTTGACACACAGGGAATGTATGGGAATGCATTCAAATGTTCTTTTATGTACTTGAAAGTAGGTACTGAAATTTTAGTTTTGGGAGTATAATTCCACTTTAAGAGTAACCATCTTAAACTAGTGCCCAACCCTAACTGGCAATCCTATCCTTGCTGGGGGGCCTGGCCAATTATGCCTCTGGGTAGAGGTAAACTGGTATATCTTAATGATCAAGAATACTGAGACAGGAATAAATACAGTTTCATCTCAAACAGAATCCCTTTCAAATGTGATACCCCTCCATTAGTAATTACATTACCATGAGTGTTGATAGACTCCAGTCTCCCCATACCTGCTAATAGAAAACCGCACCTTTCCAGGTAGAGCAAATATCGCCTGAGTGTAATAAATGTCTTTGCTGCCATCACATGGGAGTGAATGTGACAAACATTAATTCATACTGTGTGATCTTACTTGAATTCCGGCCCCCTCTGGCACGGTGATTTTCCATATACAGTTCAAATTGTTGTCATATGGCTCAGGGTAGCCGGGAGACAGGATGGTCCCCTTGCGCTTTGTTAAAATTCCTCCACAGGGCACTAAAATAGAAAAAAACACAGAAACAGAGAAGAGGATGTTTTATATCGTGGTGGTTGACAGTCACGGCTGGCTCCTGTAATCCGCAAAGAATATAATAGGACTTGACAACGGCTGACCATCCAGGCTTTAAATTTTAAGAATACAATTCAGCTGGGTATTATTACTGCACTGTGATGTGATCTGTACACAGGCAGGGTGAGTTATTTAACTACAGAGAATTTCAGCTAAGCACAGAGGGACCTATTTATCAAAACTGTAGAAAATTAAAGGCCAGCTTGGCCCAGACCTGATATTTTAGTTGAAGGTAAGAGATGAATTGCATACTGTTGCTCGTATCTCCAGAGATTCTTTCCATTAGATGTCCCTGCCAGACTCAGAGGGCCATCACAAAGCCATATGACAGTGCCAGGCATCCCCCACAGACCGCAAAGTCCAAAGTAACAACTTCATGATGGCCTTGTGGGAGGGGGTGTGGCAGTGAAACAGGCTGTTGCTAGGCAACTCTGAAACATCCAAATACAACAGATCCAAGTAGAGGTTTTTTTTAGGCACTCCCAAAGGACTAGAAGTTTAACCGATTGAGGACTGCAGGGCTAAACCCTCCTAGTGACCAGGCCATTTTTAGCAAAATGTGCCACTGCAGCTTTAAGACTAAGCTGCAGATCCGCACAACACAGCACACAAGTGATCCCCCCCCCCCTTTTCTCCCCACCAACAGAGCTCTCTGTTGGTGGGGTCTGATTGCCCCCAGATTGTTTATTTTTTTGGTGCAAATATTTTTGTTGTTGTTTTTATTAAAAAAAGTGTGTTACTTTAAAAATATTCCCTCCCTCCCTCCCTCCCTCTCCACAGCCAGCCAATTGTGGCGATCGGCTGTCATAGGCTTCTGCCTATGAGAGCCGATCGCTCTTCAGTGTCCCAGGGGGACAGCCGTGTCACACGGCTGTCCCCAGTACAGCGCTGCTGCCGATCGCAGCGCTGTACGGGTAAATAGACGGCGAACATGCTGTCTGACTGTCTCCCGAGGGGCAATAGCCGCTCGGAGACTGAAGAGGGGGCGGAGCTCCGCCCTTCGAGAATGAGATGCGCGCGCAGCGTGCGCGCAATCTCATTCAAAACAGAGCCCCAGGACTTTACGCCAATTGGCGTTAGGCGGTCCTGGGGCTGCCGCCGCGGCCACGCCCATCGGCGTGACGCGGTCGGCAAGAGGTTAAGGTAATGAACTATAAGAGGTGCTCAAACAATGATAAAACATTTAAAAGGAACCTGAAGTTAGAAGGACACATATTTATTTATTTTTAAGCAATACCAGTTTCCTGGCTGTCCTGCTGATCCTCTGCCCAGGGCTGATCCGAGGCAAAGGCGAGAGAGGCTCCAGATTCAGTGTAGGAGGGAGTGAACAACTCACTAAGCTATCATTCTATTATTGTGTTTGAAGCAGAGAGAAATAAGAAAGGGGGATACACGGCAGTGACTGCACGACAGATAACTAGAGATTAAGGTGTTGGGGGGTGTTGGGGGCCTCGGGATGCCTCTTAGTCTAATAGCAATCAGTGTGTGATGGCTGGGGTGGGAGGGATGGAGGGGCGCACTTTGGTGTCTCAGCCTTGGGTGCTGGAGGGCCTTCTCCCGGCTCTGCCTCTGCCACTAATACATGTAGCCTAGTCTACTTTAGATTGTAAGCTTGCAAGGGCAGGGCTCTCTCCCTCTTTTATATCTTGGAAATCATTTTAAATTTTATTCATCATGTTACTTTAATCACTGTCATTACCAATTCTGTATCTTGTATTCTGTATTTTGTATCGTTTTTGTATTTTGTCACCAATTATGTATTTTGTGTGTTGGTTTACACCATTGTCTATACTATTATGAACCCCATGTTCATTTCTTACTTTGTACAGTGACACAGAATGTGTTGGCGGCTTATAAATCAATGATAAGAGACCCTGAACAAGCATACAAATTAGATTGTTCTGACAATATTGGTGTACACTTGTTTTTAAGTAAGATCAGCAGGAAGGGCAAATGGTATAGTTTAAAAGGAAGTAATTAGAGCAGCCTTATCAAACCTTTCACTTCAGTTTTCCTTTAAAACAGTAAAGAGAATAAAATAAAGAGGCACACTTACCTCCTTAAAAACACACACTATTCATAGAGTAAGCTTTTTTTATTATAGGTCTATAGGGCTGATTACATAGTGTTTGGAACAATGTTGGGCTTTTGATGGTCTGAAACGTGCGTAATGCAATAAATTCACCATAGTAAGTGGGATTTGCAAATTGTTCCATTATACCCTTGTAAACCAGGTGCTCATCACGATTCTTTATGGTACAGAGCTATGTAATCCAACATGAAGACATCTGCTCAAGGCTGTTTAAGACTTCATGAGCGTAAGATATGAATTTAAAGCGGCTTTATGGTAGGACTTGTGGCAGGCGTGTTGAGTATTCAGCTAGGCTAGGTTCAAACTAGAGGGCCGAAGGGACTGTTCTCTATTATACAAATGCTAATTATATGGTCCACTCAAACATTATTTGACATGTCCACTGTGTCTGTTGTATGTTCTGTCCGTTGCGGTGGTGGAATGCAAAGCCCTGTCTTGAAAGTTTTCCAGACACTGGATAGCATGCTATCTATGACATGGCCATTACAATAGACTCCCAAAAAATAATGAATGGACACAGTAGACTGTACTTTGGATCAGCTATAACCATCCATGTTGTGGTTGCTGTCTGGTGTGGACCTAGCCTTATGCAGTGAAGAACCAGAGTCATCAGGATTTTTCCCAGTAAGCATAAATAATGTACAATTCTTGCCTCCTGGGAGCTTTGAAGACATAAGTTTCATATTCTGTTTGCATTCATCTCAATGCATTTACTGGCAATGGTAAAGCCAGGGCACCAGGGATGGTCGTAGTCAGCCAACTATACTGTATGCGGATGCTTATGCCCGTATGCAGAAAATTGTATGCATTAATTCCATAGTAAATGCTTATACCGGGAACTCTTCTATGTGTATATTCCCTTTTCCAATGCGTAAATTTGTAAGCATACAATCGCAATCACAAACGCGAGTAACGCATTCGTAGTTCACTACACAATACACATGTTAACTATGCATAGTGGGCGTAAGCTACGCGTAACAGTACTTCGCTACGCGTAAATTCTTATTCTTAAGCGTAGTTTTGAAACATCACCTACGAACTACGATGCGTAGATGCGAACTACGATGCGTAAATTCGCACTGGCGTAGTTTCTACTCATCCCTGCAGGGCACTATCTGCACAGAGTTTGTATGTTCTCCCTGTGTCTGCGTGGTATTCCTCTGGGCACTCCAGTTTCCTCCCACATCCCAAAAACATACAGATAAGTCAATGTGGTTCCCCCTAAATTGGCCCTAGACTACACTACACACACTACACGATATATAGATAGACATATGACTGTGGTAGGGATTAGACTGTGAACCCCTCTGAGGGACATTTAGTGACCAGACAATATACTCTGTACAGTGCGCTGTGGAAGATGTTGGCACTATATAAACGCTAAATAATAAAACTAATAATAATAATAAATAATGGCCAATAGTTGCGCACATAATGCTGTTGATTGAATTTTCCGAGATGCTGCATTTGAGGTTCCAATACTTCCTAGGGGCTCAAAACACGACGCGTTAACAAAACCCTGGAACTGGTGCAAAAGCAGAAAAGAGTTTAGCATCATCTAAAGAAGCCCCCCAGCAGCTGTCCATCTGAACCTAAAACTATACATGCTTCTTTAGCCACACATTTAAATTCATATTGGGGAACTTGTCTTCTATTTGCTCATTTATCTCCTTCTAAAGCAGAATCTCTCCCCGGACAATCGCTACGAGTCCTGTACCATCTGCATAGTCACTAAGCAACTCAGCCTAATCAGTAACAGGTAATCTTTGCTTGATGTTAACACCCCGATCGCTCAGATAATGATACTGTATGCATAAATAACAGCTGTAATAGAAAGCATTAGGGTTTGGTTAACGTCATGTTTTTTTCCTGATAACATTTCATTATCTGCAAATAAAGGTAAAGACTTTCCAAGCTGCGCTCTGGAGATATCTGTGCATTTTAATCAGTAGAATATATTTAGCATATTTTAATTAGTTTATTTCCTGTGTGCCTCCAGAGCCCAACTTCCTCTGAGGTAACGCTTCATATGCATTAATTGCACAAGTCAGGGTATCCTGTGTTCCTATGGCTGAGTCACTTCTGAGAACTAAGTCAGTTCTTGCCAAGGTTGACCAGTTCAGCATTTGAAGATTTGTTTTGCGCGGTCTATTTTTTTAAAACAGACGTTATACCTGAATGATCTATCTGCATGGATGTGCAGAGCTCCAGGAACTGGACAATATTACACATTTAGCACTCAAAACAGGCAAAGGAGGGTGTTAACTTCAGTAAATAATGTGTGCACAGATTATTACCGAATAGACTTCCCTACGGCGATGACGGACCCTCTCGGGGAAGACCTAACACTAGTCTAGCAATAAAAACATAACATTCCTTGTGTTGCTAATCATAAATGTTATACACATTTCATCAAGCAGGAAGACAGACAAATGACAGCGCTCAAGGCTGCTCCTGAAATGAAAACTAACAGAGGCATGCAGAGCATGCACACCCATTAAGTATACTAGTGGCTAGCTGCATTCATTGGGCTTGATTTACAAAGCGGTGCAAATTGTTAGCACGCTGGTGAAAGCCCTTTATCACGCCTAAACTCAGTTTAGGTGTGATAAAAACAAACTCGCACGAAATTCCTGCGCGCAAAAAAGTTTAGTGCGCGTATAGTTTTATGCACCCATTAAACCCTATGCAACTTTCTGCGCGCACCGGACTTTGCGCCCGAGTTTTATTCCTGAAAACGGTGCTAACCTACTAGTACAAAGGTTATCACGCCTAAATTACTTTAGGCGTGCTAAGTAGGTTAGCACGCTTTGTGAATCAAGCCCATTGCTTCAAATCTACATTCAAAATTTTAGATTAGAATTAGTACATCATTTGCAACTGTTTTGCATCCAAGACATGTATTTAGCCTCAGTGGGGCTCTGCATGCCTCTGTTAGTTTTCATATCAGGTGCAGCCTTGAGCGCTGTCCTTTGACACCTAAAGTGAGAGGGATATGGAGGCTACCATATTTATTTTCTTTGAAACAGTGCAGATTGCCTGGCAGTCCTGCTATTGCTCTGCCTCTTAGACTTTTAGCCGTAATCCCTGAACAAGCATGCGGATCTGATGTTTGACTCAAAGTGAATTTGAATAATATTATTTAAAATAAACACATGATGTTCCTGTAAGTAAATATTACATACTTACCTAACTGTAGTTCCTCTCAGAAGCTCACCATTTTCTTCTTCATGTGCTGGGAATACATGGTCAGATAGTTTCTTATAAATCGAGCCGCTGATGGCTCAATTGATCATTTCCGACAGGTCCGATTAGCGAGGCGCTCGATTCCCCGCTCGATACCCGCGGGCGGACAATGGGCAGAAAACGAGCGGAAGATAAGGAGTGGGGATGAGCGGGGATCGATCCAGGCACCAGCGGCTCGATCCGGCGCAACTATCTGACCATGTATTCCCAGCATTACAATGATGTCTTCCAGTTCTGACATCCTTTTGTCAGAACTGCAATATATCGTTTGCTGTCAGTTATATACTGTATCAGTTGCTGTCAGTTATAACTGAAAAGAGACAAAGGACTGATGAGCAAGGTCATTTCCTTGTTTGCCTATGGCAGTGTGACAGTGTGCTGACCAAGAAGGTGTTATGGGGTAGTGGCCATTTTCAAAATGGAGGACAGAGAATTCCATTGATTACAGTGGGTAAACAGGGTGCAGAAGAGGAGAAAGAGATTGATGAGTAGACTAAATGGGAGGTAAGTATGACGTGTGCATGTTTATTTTGATTATTGTTTTTCAGTTCAGGTTTCCTTTAAGTTTGATTGCATTTGCCGCATGCTTGCTTCAGGTGTGTGATTCAGGTACTACTGATGCCAAAGAGATGAGCAGGAAGACGGGCAACAGGTATTGTTTAGAAGTAAATAAACATGTCAGCCTCCATATACCTCTTACTTTCTGTTTGGAAAGAATTGAAAGGGGTTGGAACTTTAAGTTTTTTTTTTTTTTTCTTTAAATTTGTCTGGGCAGAATTTGGGAGAAATGTTCATCCAGATTCTGTTGCTTGCATTTTTACGGCTTAAATATCTAAAAATAAGTATATGAAACCTAGTTGAAATAACCATAAATACACCATTTCTGGTCCTCTACTTGCAGTACACCACTCTCCCACAGTAGGCAGCAGTCAAATTATGGTGCGCAGGTAACGCATAGCAATTTTACCAACGTTTATGCAAATAATGCACTGCTCATTGCTCAAGTAGCACAACCCACTTTATGTACACAACTTGAGTTGCTAATATAAAGTACATTACTCCATTTTCATAATGTGCTAAATTACCAATGCATGCGTTTTATACATAATGTGGGTTGTGCTATTTGGGCAACACGTGTTACGTTATTTGTGTAAGTACTGGTAATATTGCTATGCGCTGCCTTCACACAGCAATTTTATCACTGCTTCTTGAGTGTACCCCAAGGGCTGTCCCTGGAAAATTGGATTTGGTGATCTGAATGATTGAATTGCTGTATTGAATTATTGGACACATGGCGTTGTAGCCAGGGATGCTCATCCGGATTCCGGATATCCAAACTTTTTTTACACTATCCGACTCGGATTCGGATTCCGGATTTTTAAAAAAAATCTGGATAGCTATCTGCGGATATTTGTGTGCATAACACGGATATCCGCGGACGGGGATGCTCATCCGGATCCGGGTACCCGGGTAAATCCAGGTATCCGACCATTTTTCCGCTATCCGGGTCGGATCCGGATCCGGATACCTGGGCCACTATCTGGATAGCACTATCCGGATTCTATTTGGATAGCTAGCTGCATAATCCGGATACCTGTGGGTATCCGTCCAGATATCCCGATCCGGATAGTGTAACTAGTAAGGAGATGATTTCATTCTGCCAATCAGAGGGCTCCCAGCAGAAGCCCTAGCAACCAATCACAGAGGGGAACCCCGGCCAGCCCCACCTGACCTCATTGAGCCAATCAGAGGCCTCCCAGCCTAAGTCCTGGCACCCAATCACAGAAGGGAACCCTGGCCAGCTCCTCTGTATAGCAAGGAGGGCTGGCATGATGAGACAGATCGTCCTTGCTTGTGTGGCTGGCTGGTCACTGACAGACTTGCTCACAGTGCTGGCTTAGCAAGTGCTGTATACAGTGATAAACCTAAAGCTTTGAGTGCTAAACACCTTCACTACACTATTTACCCTAAGAACCATTTTAAAGCTATTTAAAGGGCACTTCCGGGTTTTCTATCCGGATACCCGAATAGGTCGGGTACCCGCGGGTAATTTGGTCGGATATCCGGATCGTATCCGGATATCCGCAAGGTCGGATCCGGATACCCGGATCCGGATATCTGGGTACCCGGATCCGGATCTGGGCGGGTAATAAAAATCACTACCCGAGCATCCCTGTCCGCGGATATTGCGGATATCCGGATCCGAAATACTGTAACTAAGGAGATGACGTCCTGAAGCCAATCAGAGGGCTCCCAGCAAAAGCCCTAGCAACCAATCACAGAGGCGAACCCTGGCCAGCCCCACCTGACCTCATTGAGCCAATCAGAGGGCTCCAAGCATAAACCCTGGCATCCAATCACAAAAAGGAACACTGGCCAGCCCCCCTGTATATAAGGAGGGCTGCCATGATGAGCCATATCGTCTTAGCTTGCTAAATGCTCACTGAGAGACATGCTCCAGTGCTGGTGGTCTACCAAGGGCTGTACACAGTAATAAACCTAAAGCTGTTCAATGATTAACCCCTTCAAGGGGAACTGAAGTAAGAGATATACAGAGGCTGCCATATTTATTTCCTTTTAATCAATACCAGTTGCCTGGCAGCCCTGCTGGTCTATTTCTCTGCAGTAGTATCTGAATAACACCAGAAACAAGCATGCAGCTAGTCTTGTCAGATCTGACTTTAAAGTCTGAAACACCTGATCTGCTGCATGCTTGTTCAGGGGCTATGGCTAATAGTATTAGAGGCAGAGGATCAGCAGGGCTGCCAGGCAACTGGTATTGCTTAAACGGAAATAAACATGGCAGCCTCCATATACCTCTCTCTTTAGTTCCCCTTTCACTACTATCACTACACTATTGTTAAATCGTAAATTAGCTTGATTGATCTCATAGTGTGACAGTCAGAGTGTGTGCTCCAGTGCTGCTGGGCCAAGGGCTGTCCAGTAATAAGCTGTTCAGTGATTAACCCCTTCAGTATCACTACACTATTGTTAAATCGTGAATTAGCTTGATGTCTTTTGTGTGACAATCAAAGTGTGTGCTGCAGGCAGCTGCTATGTGTCTGTGTGTGTGCTTTGCACAGACTAGGCCAGCCGCTGCTTGCTGGGCAGCTATTAGCCTTAGATATAGGTTAGGGTATTGATTAGGGGATAGGATTACTGTTTTATTGTGTAGTTAGTACAGTAGTACTGCAGTCAGTGTGCTAGAAGTTGTTAGAGTAGTAGTACTACTGTGTTAGCTTTCTACAGAACTGCTGTGCTGTGAGCAGTGTGACAGTTAGTGTGCACTAGTGTCTTCTCCTCTGCTGTCTGACTGTCACTCGGCACTAGTGGTGGGCCGAACCTCCGATTTTAGGTTCGCGAACCGGGTTCGCGAACTTCCGCGTAAGGTTCGGTTCGCGGAAAAGTTCTCGAACCGCAATAGACTTCAATGGGGAGGCGAACTTTGAAAAATAGAAAAATTATGCTGGCCACAAAAGTGATGGAAAAGATGTTTCAAGGGGTCTAACACCTGGAGGGGGGCATGGCGGAGTCGGATACACGCCAAAAGTCCCGGGGAAAAATCTGGATGTGACACAAAACAGCATTTTAAGGGCAGAAATCACATTGAATGCTAAATCGCAGGCCTAACGTGCTTTAAAACATCTTGCATGTGTATACATCAATCAGGTAGTGTAATTAGAGTACTGCTTCACACTGACGCACCAAACGAACTGTGTAACGCACCGCAAGTTACCAGCTGTTTGTGTAGTGACGGCCATGCTGGACTACTGCGCAACATGGCGAGATTGCTCTTCCTCACTCAGTGATGTCAGGTAATGTGTGACTGCCTTCTCAACTTTCCATGGCATTGTTAAAAAGTTTACGTTTTGTTTTTAAATTACATTTTCTACTTGCTGTGTACTTGTTCAGTACCGCTACAATGAGAATCCTATGGAGGCGGGCAAGTCTGGCATTGTGACCCCGGGTAATGGCCGGGGAATGAGGGTTTGAATCCGGTGTGGAGCCTGAGCAACGGCTACCACTACACATCCAAGGAGGGCAGCAGGCAGGCATGCACGCCCGCCCCGAGGTAGCGACCAAAAATAACAATACAGGAGGAGGACTTTCAAGGCCCTGCTGTGTATTTGAATGAATGTACTTTAAATCCTTTATCGAGAACCAGTTATGGCGGGCAAAGATGACACCACATTCCTTTCACGAGAATCATATGGAGGCGGGCAAGTCTGCCATTTGTGACCCCGGGTAATGGCCAGGGAATGAGGGATGGAATCCGGTGTGGAGCCTGAGCAACAGCTACCGCTACACAGGCAAGGAGGGCAGCAGGCAGGCATGCACGCCCGCCCGCCCCAAGGTAGTGACCAAAAATAACAATACAGGACTCAGGAGGACTTTTGAGGCCCTAATTGTAATGAATACATTTTAAATCCTTTAACGGGAATCCGTTATGGAGGGCAAGTCTGCCATTGTCACCACGGGTAATGGGCGGGGAATGAAGGTTGGATTCCGGCCCGAAGTGGGAGCCTGCTGAGACCCATGCTGTAGCTGCCCTGACCGTGCTTTGCAGACCAGGCATCTGTGGTCAGATGGACCCTTGACTCAGCGGAAGACAAACCAAGTCGAAAGCATTTGCCAAGAATGCAAGGGCAAGTTTTTTGCCATTTTTTTCAAATGTTTGAAACTGTAGATGGTTGTATTTTTAAATTATTTGAAACTGCAGATGGTTGTATTTTTAAATTGTTTTAAAATGTAGATGGTTGTATTTTTAAATTGTTTGAAACTGTAGATGGTTGTATTGCGTTCTGGAGTTATATTAATAATAATAATCTGAACATTTGTATAGCGCTTTTCTCCTGTCGGACTCAAAGCGCTCAAGAGCTGCAGCCACTGGGACGCGCTCAAGAGGCCACCCTGCAATGTTAGGGAGTCTTGCCTTGAACTCCTTACTGAATAGGTACTTGACCTAGCCAGGATTCGAACCCTGGTCTCCCATGTCAAAGGCAGAGCCCTTAACCAGTACTCTATCCAGCCACTGTCACTGTTGGAGCCTAAGGAACGGCTACCACCACACATCCAGGCAAGGAGGGCAGCAGGCAGGCATGCACGCCCGCCCCGAGGAAGTGACCAAAAATAACAATACAGGACTCAGGAGGACTTTTGAGGCCCTAATTGTAATGAATCAACTTTAAATCCTTTAACGGGAATCCGTTATGGAGGGCAAGTCTGCCATCCATTGAAGTGCAAGTTCTGCACTGACTGCCAGGTATAATACAATGTGCAGTCACAGATGCAGTGAAAGGTATGCAGTGACTGCAAACAGCCATTTGTGTAGTGACGGCCGTGCTGGACTGGTGCGCACCATGACGAGAGTGCAGGTGATGGGGGCTTTTCAAGCCCATATGGTCGCCCGGCTGATGTAGCTGAATGACAGAACAGTGACTGTCCAGCTGATCAAATTTGGTCTGACCACAATGAAACAACAACCTTATTATCTTTGGTGTGCCACCCCCACCCGAGACACTCATATAGCCGGCTGTCATTGCTTCATTGTGATACGCAAGCCCCTTCACCGCGGCAAGGTAATGATCACGAAGGGGAATGGGCACATGTACATGCTTTTTGTTTTTTTGTTGCAGCCGCCTGCAGTTCAGCCAGAAACATTAGGCAGGCATGTGCACGCCTCAGAAAAATTAGTATAGCGGCCGCTGCTAGCAGCAGCCTTAAAAATTCTGGAATCCGCCTAGAGTCCTGGACCCTGGTGGTGGTGGCGGAGAAGGCAGTCAAGCGGCCTGCAGGCAGAGATGCTGTGTGTGGGGACTGACTTATTCTTCCGTCGTGCAATAGCCCTCAGGGATCCATTCATTTTGATAAAGGTCAGGTACTGAACACTGTCATGACTTAGGCGACTTCTCTTCTCAGTGACAATGCCTCCAGCTGCACTGAAGGTCCTTTCTGACAGGACGCTTGCGGCAGGGCAAGAGAGAAGTTGTATGGCAAATTGGGACAGCTCTGGCCACAGGTCAAGCATGCGCAACCAGTAGAGCAAGGGTTCATCCTCGCTGCTCGCAGTCGCAGTGTGTACATCCACACTTAAGGCCAGGTAGTCAACTACCTGCCGGTCCAGGCGTTGGTGGAGGGTGGATCCCGAAGGGCTACTGTGAGGCATTGGACTAAAGAATGTTCGCATGTCCGACATCACCCCGAGATCGCTGGAGCGTCTTGTCCTTGCCTGCGTGGACTGGTGAGGAGGAGAAGGATTACTGCCAGTTGTACCTTTATTGCTTTGTACTGTCACAACACCCTTAAATGCATTGTAAAGCATCATTGACAGCTTTTTCTGCAAGTGCTGCATCCTTTCCGCCTTGTGTTGAGTTGGTAACAGGTCTGCCACTTTGTGCCTGTACCGAGGGTCTAGTAGCGTGGCCACCCAGTACAGGTCATTCCCCTTGAGTTTTTTGATACGGGGGTCCCTCAACAGGCTGGACAACATGAAAGAGGCCATCTTCACAAAGTCGGATCCAGACGTACTCTCCATCTCCTCTTGCTCTTCCATAGTGACGTCACGCAACTCCTCTTCCTCCCCCCAGCCACGAACAATACCACGGGAACATGGAGCAGCAGAAGCCCCCTGTGATGGCTGATGCGGTTGTCTTCTGCCGCCGCCGCCTCTTCCTACTCCACAGAAACACCTTCCTCATAATCGTCATCCGAGTCTGACTCCTCTCCTTCCCCACACGACTCCTCTTCTTCCTCCTCCTTCCCCCTCTGTGGTGCCGCAGGTGTCGAGGAAACATGTGGTTCGGATGTAAATCGCTCCCACGAATCCTCCTGCCGTAGCTGTTCCCGCTCCTCCACAGCTTCATCCCCCACTCTACGCACGGCACGCTCCAGGAAGTAAGCGTAGGGGATCAAGTTGCTGATGGTGCCTTCAGCGCGACTCACCAGGTTGGTCACCTCCTCAAATGGCCACATGATCCTGCATGCATTTCGCATCAGTGTCCAGCTGTTGGGCCGCAACATCCCCATCTTCCAAGATTGTGTCCTTCTACTGTAGCTGTACAGGTACTGGGTGATGGCTTTCTCCTGGTCTAGCAGGCGAGAGAACATGAGCTGGGTGGAATTTCAGCGAGTTAGGCTATCGCATATCAAGCGTCTCACCGGTAAGTTGTTTTTCCGCTGAATGTCCGCAAAGCGTGCCATGGCCGTATAAGACCGCCTGAAATGCCCACACAACTTCCTGGTCTGCTTCAGGACGTCCTCTAAGCCTGGGTACTTTGAGATAAATCTTTGCACGACCAGATTCAGCACATGTGCCATGCAGGGTACATGTGTCAGCTTTCCCAAATTCAAAGCGGAAACGAGATTGCTGCCGTTGTCACACACCATGTTGCTGATCTCCAGCTGGTGCGGGGTCAGCCATTGCTCCACCTGTTTGTTAAGAGCAGCCAGGAGAGCTGCTCCAGTGTGACTCTCCGCTTTGAGGCAAGACATGTCTAAAATTGCGTGACACCGTCGTACCTGGCATGCAGCGTAGGCTCTGGGGAGATGGGGCTGTGTAGCTGGAGAGGAAGAGGAGATGGCAGCACCGCTAGAGTTCAACTGCCACTCAGCCAAGGAGGAGGTTGACAGCGAAGAGGATGTAGCTGGAGGAGAAGGAGAGGAGGTGGCAGGAGGCCTGCCTGCAAGCCGTGGAGGTGTGACAAGTCGGTCCGCTGCGCAGCCACGTACTCCCTGCTTGCTGCCATCGGTCTCCAGGTTGACCCAATGGGCTGTGTACGTAATGTAGCGGCCCTGCCCGTGCTTGGCAGACCAGGCATCTGTGGTCAGGTGGACCCTTGACCCAACGCTCTTCGCAATAGATGACACCACTTGCCTCTGAACTGTACTGTACAGTTTGGGTATGGCCTTTCGAGAAAAATAAGTGCGACCTGGTATCTTCCACTGCAGTGTCCCAATGGCCACAAATTTACGGAAAGCCTCTGACTCCACCAGCTTGTATGGTAATAGCTGGCGAGCTAATAGTTCCGCCACACCAGCTGTCAGACGCCGGGCAAGAGGGTGACTGGCCGAAATTGGCTTCTTCTGCTCAAAGACTTCCTTCACGGACACCTAACTACTGCTGTGGGCAGAGGAGCAGGAACCGCTCAAGGGCAAAGCCGGTGTGAAGGAGGGTGGCTGTGAAGGTTCAAGGGAGAAAGCAGATGAAGACGATGCACCTAAAGGAGGAAGAGGAGAAGGAGGGTGGCTTGTCTTTTGAGGGGTGCTGCTTTTCCTCAGCTGTTCTTACCATAGCTGTTTGTGCCTTTTCTCCAGGTGCCTTCATAAGGCACTTGTCCCTATGTGAGTGTTAGCCTTTCCACGGCTCAATTTTTTTTTTTGAACACAAAATGTAGCTATGTGCAGTGAGGTGAGTTCACTCAACCCAAAGGTAGTTATATATGCAGTGAGGTGAGTTCACTGAACACAACAGGTAGTTAGATGCAGTCAGCTGAGTTCACTCAACACAAAGGTAGTTATATGCAGTGAGGTGAGTTCACTCTACAGAAAAGGTAGATATGCAGTGAGGTGAGTTCACTCAACTTAAAAGGTAGTTATATGCAGTGAGGCAAGTTCACTCAACACAAAAGGTAGTTATGTGCAGCGAGGTGGGTTCACTCAACACAAACGTAGGTGTATGCAGTGATGAGGTGGGTTAACTAAACACAACAGGTAATAGTAATAGGTAAATGCAGTACTGGGTGGGTAGTACAATGTGCAGCTCCCTGTCACACACACAGGTAGTCACTGAATGTGCTGCTGAATGCTGGTGGGCTGCTGGCAGTGGGACACACACATTATGAATTAGCAATGCTGTCTAAGCAACACAAGTGTCTCACACACACAGGTAGTCACTGAAGGTGCTGCTGCTGCTGCTGCTGCTGCTGGCAGTGGGACACACAGTATGAATTAGCAATGCTGTCTAAACAACACAAGTGTCAGTTTCAAACACAGAAAAAAAAAATGATTACACGAGCAGGATGAGCTCTGAAAAGAGCTATTCTGGGGCGCTATTATAGCAATAAGATTCAGCTAGGAGCAAGCAGGGATGAGCAGAAACTACGCCAGTGCGAATTTACGCATCGTAGTTTGCATCTACGCATCGTAGTTCGTAGGTGAAGTTGCAGAACTACGCTTACGAATTTACGCGTAGCGAAGTACCGCTACGCGTAGCTTACGCTTACTATGCGTAGTTAACATGTGTATTGCGTAGTGAACTACGTATGCATTACTCGCGTCTATTTTTCCGCGTACGATTGTATGCTTACAAATTTACGCATTGGAAAGGGGAATGTACGCATAGAAGAGTTCACAGTATAAGCATCTAAAGAGGAATTAATGCGTAAAATTTTCTACATACAGGCATAAGCATCCCCATACACTACGCTTCGCACTACGCGTATTTTAACGCGTATTCTACGAAATGCATACAAAGCGAATATTTGATTTCAAAGCCATAGTTTGGCGAAGCATAGTTGTGTTAAAGTACGCGTAGTTCCAGCGTTGCGAAGTTGGCTGACTACGACCATCCCTGGGAGCAAGCTAAGAAGGCAAGAGCCTGACTAATCTGTCCCTAGGAGAACAAGTCTGCAGCAGCTGTCCCTAGTCTGTCTCTAGCAGGTACACGAGTGAGGCTAATGGCCGCCGGAGCCTGCCTCATATAAGGGGGGGTGGGGCTCCAGGGCTTAGTATAGCCGGATTGGCTACAATGCGCCTGCTGACTGTGATGCAGAGGGTCAAAGTTGTCCCTCATAGAGCATTATTGGGCAAATCGAACTTCCGGGAAAGTTCGCCTTCGCCGGCGAAGGCGAACCACCCAAGGTTTGCCTGGAACCGTTCGCCGGCGAACCGTTCGGCCCACCTATACTCGGCACATGTCACGTGGCACTGGGCACGTGGCACTTGCAAAGTGCCACGTGACACTTTGTGGCAAGTGCCAGTTCAAAATCATTAACAAGTAAAATACCTGTGTGCATGCAAATGTAATGCAAAAATGGAATCGGGTCATTAAGATGTACCTCCTGCTGATTTTTCTTGGCCTAATCCTAAACTGTAGTTCATTTGCATATATTTGCATGCAAGCCAGCATATTAGCATCTCTGATAACGATAATGCACAAAATGTGAATCTAGTGCCACTGAAAGCTGTGCAGTCCCATTTCTGAGAGTAAAGTTGTGACCTCAGGCTAAGGGGAAATGTTGGGAGACTGTGACTATGTGACCATTCGTATAGAAGTCTCTTGAAATGTTTCTTCCAACTTCTTCAAAGATGATCCACCTTTGAATCTAGAGACGTATGTTAGAAAAATATCTTTGTCTCTTTCATTTTGTGTATGATCAAAGAATGGGGAAGACGGTGCTGCTGCTGCTCTGGCAGGTACGGACCCGTTCAAAGGCCGTCCCTTCATGTCAAACGTTACATTCCTAGATTAATTATTCTCATTCTACCGCATCACAGATCCGCACATATCTGGAGAGGACTCCATGCATCTAATGTAAATTAATTCCATATCTCTGGTGATTTAGCTTCCTGTGGCTTCAAAGACGATCACCTGCCCAAGAACTCTACATATAATCTAAAAATAAGTTTGAAGTCCTTAAAATAATATACACATTTGTTTCATGTCTTCACAGACATCAGTGGGGCCGCCCTTTTGATGTCAGAATCATTTGACAATCCTGATGCAGTAAATGCATTTGGAAACAGTCAATTTCAATACAGAACAAAATCGCTATCCATAATTTTTTTTTACTTTTTAGATGAAAAAAAATATATATATTCAACTTTATGAGCTAACAATTAAAAAAATAAACAAATGAATAAAATGTGGTTTGATACAATTTTTAGATCTTTCTTTCTTATTTAATTCAGATAGTCAGTCTAGGCAAATTTTATACAATTTGAGGTGGATCAGTTAAAGGACACCTGAAGTGAGAGTGATATGGAGGCTGCCATATTTATTTCCTTTAATTGACATCCGATGCCTGGCTGTCCTGCTGAACCTCTGCCTCTTATGCTAGGTACACACCATACAATTGTGTGTTAAATAGATGGTTCGATAGATAATTTCCATCATGTCCGATATTATTTTTGATCGTTTTTCTGGTCGATTTCTCATAGAAGTGAATGGAAATCGATAAAAAAGATAAGGGAATCGAGTGGAAAATTGAGCGGGAAATCAAATTGAAAATCGCAAAAAAAAGCATTGTGTGTACCTAGCATAATACATTTAGTCATAGACCCTGAACTAGCATGCAGCAGATCAGGTGTTTCTGACATTATTGTAAGGTCTGACAAGATTAGCTGCATGCTTGTTTCTGGTGTTATTTAGACACTACTGAAGCTAAATAGATCAGCAGGGCTGCCAGACAACTGCTGTTGTTTGAAAGGAAATAAATATGGCAGCCTCCATATTCTTCTCACTTCAGGTTCCCTTTAAACAATTAATATCTTCCAGATTTTGCTCATTAGGCTGGTCTACCACTTTGCAATATTAGATAGTACACAAGGGGCTTGATTCACAAAGCGGTGCTAACCTACTTAGCACGTCTAAAGTCTTTAGACACGCTAACCAGGGTGCTAAGTAGGTTAGCACCGGATTTCTCAATCAGATCGCGCGCTAACTTTGCGCGCGTAAAGTTTTATGCGCGCAAAGTTTTACGCGCGCTAAGTCCCATAGGCTTTAATGGGCACTTCGCACGGTGCGCCCTGCGCTCTGTGCAGTACGCGCGTATAGTTTTACGCGCATAAAGTTTTGCGCGCGTAAAGTTTTATGCGCAAAAAGCTTGTTTAGACGTGCTAAGGGATTTTTCACAGGCGTGCTAACAGTTAGCGCCGCTTTGTGAATCAAGCCCAAGATGTCAGCCGAAATGTTGTCTAATATAAACTTCATCCCTGCAACTTGGGCAACTTTTGCACATACCATGTCCCATTGTGTCACAGTACTCTCCCCTGCCAAACCTCGTGGCAATGGCAATGTAAGTCTATAAAGACTTACACGCTATGGTGACATGATGCAATGTGTCTGAAGAAGCAAAATCGCTGGAAGCCCAATGCAAACTCTGCAATGCTTTGCCGCATGATCCGTGCCTGCCACACAGAATGTGCACCAATGCAAGCCTAAAGTGATGCATAGAGATGAAGAAAATGTGCATGAGTGATTGTGGTAGCAGTGTGGCGCCCATGCACAAAGCAACGGTAATCTAGTGACATACTTCCTGTTCAGCAGAGAGTACATCACTGAGCAGAAGGGCGGAGCTACGCATATTACCCTAACCTGTCCATGCACTCACCGCAGGATAATATGTGTGAGGCAATGGTGCAGTGCAATCATCCTGCCCCAAGCTCCCCTGCCACAGGACGGTTGCACTGCTCAATGGGCTTGATTCACTAAACCGTGATAACTCAAATATCACACCTTATCAACAATATAACACCTTATCAAAGATATCACACCTTATCAAAGATATCACACCTTATCAAAGATATCACACCTCATCAAAGATACCACACCTTATCAACAATATCACACCTTATCAAAGATATCACACCTTATCAACGATATCACACCTTATCAAAGATACCACACCTCATCAAAGATTACACACCTTATCAACGATATCACACCTTATCGAAGATATCACACCTTATCAACGATATCACACGTTATCAAAGATATCACACCTTATCAAATTTAACAGAGTAAAATAACAAGTGCTACAAACTTATGCCTGCTAATTGGAAATGGAACTTGTCCTGCCCTGAGCCCCTGCAGGTTCGTAGCGCTCGCTATGCTACTCTGATAAAGCGTGTTAACTTTGATAAGGTGTGATATCATTGATAAGGTGTGATATCTTTGATTAGGTGTGCTATTTGAGTTATCACGGTTTAGTACATCAAGCCCAATATGTGAAACCAGCCTAATATTGCAGCTTTGGACTTTTCAGTGCAGTATGGGGAGTTACTCATAGATCCCTACACTCCCATATCTTCTGAGCAAAGAACAGGTAAGTCCAGTATTTGATATTTTGATCACAACATTATGTGTACAGGCCCACCAAAAGATTTTCATTACATGTTTATATCAAATCTAAAGGAGGATAGGACTCTGGCCAAACCAATGTACAAGAGGTGGGAAACAGAATGCTATAGGTAGGAAAGCTAGGAGTTTGTGTCATTAGTGATGAAAGGTTAGAAAAGAGGGAAAGATAGGTAGATGATTTTAAAGAAGTGAGTCTTAAAGTGTACATGAAAGTACTGAACATAATAATTACCTGGGGCTTCTGCCAGCCCCGTTCAGACTGTGGGATCTCTTGCTTTCTTCCTGTGCCATTCTGATTGTCTGCTGGGCATCCCCGTACATCTGTTCAGTCACACTCTATCGCTCTGAACAAGTATACCAGGATGGCCAGCAGACGATCGTAATTGGCCCAGGGAGATGGCGAGGAAGCCCACAGCCTGAAGGCGGTTGGGGGAAGCCCCAGGTAAGTATAAATACTGTTATTTACTTCTGCTCAGATTTCCTCCAAGAGCCTGCTCAAAAGTGACAGAGGAGCCTAAAAGAATAAGGGAGGGAATTCCAAAGAATGAAGGCAATGTCAGAAAAGTCTTAAAGTCATGAATGAAAATGGGAAAAGATGGGAACTTAGTTTAAAACATCTTTAACATAAATCTATTAAGAAAAAATTAAGTGCTCTCATTCTTCCGTGTTTGAAACTATTGTCAATTGATTACTAATCAGTAAAGGCTGCTCTCTGTGAAATTCGATGGACCAAAGCCTAGTGAAGGTTGTGAGGAGTAGAGAGGTGGTTGCATGTGGGTAGGCCCCAAAGCTTTGCATTGCAATGCGCTGCACACCGTGGTAGTGGGTATAATAGAGAGGAGAATTTTAGACCCCTGCTTGGATCTGATCTAGTACTGAGAAAGGTAAATGAAAGTACATTATTAGAATCAAGTAGCTATCAATCATAAACCACATCTTAAAAAGAATGTGCCTAGCCTTAATAAGGCATGATTAGGTCACTGGAAGGACCCAAATGTCAATTAGGGGTGTATTACTGTATAAAGTGTATGCAATGTTGGTGGACCAGTAGCTGGGAATTAAAAAAGAATGGAGAACTCTTTGTTTATCTGTAATGCTGGGGGGGGGGGGGGGGGGGTTGTATACTTTCTGAGTCAGTGCGTGTGCTCAAGACTATGTAGCTAGGTAATGGAAGAGGCTACACAGGTAGCCACAGGATTAATGGACAAGGGAGCAAGATTGCCCAGAGCAACTGTAGCTCTGGGCTTCCGATATCGCCGATCACGCTAGATGCTATGTGATACAATACACAACAGACGTAGTCGGTAACAGGCTAGGGTCATACACGTTAGATCAGATGGCTGCAGTACAATGGACTAGGCGGAATCGGAGTCGGTAACAGGCTAAAGCCATACACGTTAATTCTGAAAAATAACAAATGGCTCAACTAACATACATACGGATAAATATATATTCGCAGATCTGCATATATATTTATCAAGAAACTAGCTAAAGCACAAGTTAGAACAATTAACAAGACAAAGAACAGACAGACAGAAGGAATGCTTTGCCAATCTAGTCGCTGTCCCAGCGACGGCAACATTCACACTGACATAGACAAGACGAACAGGTAAGAGCATAACTAATGGCAACCGGCCGCTGCTTTAGTTACGTCCTCAGGAACAAGGCAAGAAGGAATACTACCAGTCACCAACAAAGTGATGGCAGAATCCAAGCTAACAGGATCAGAAGGACTTTACTGTATCCCGCGGATACAGCAAACGTCCAAGCAAGAAACGAGATTAAACAATGCAATACACAATTCACATGAATGACCCAGCAACAACTCAGGGAGCTGAACGCTATGTCGGGCCGGGTCTAAAATGGGATATAGACTTTTATGTCGACATCAGCCAATGGATGCAGGCATGCAAATTCCCACACAGCTGAATGGTAATTACTTAATCCTGAACCAGCTTGATTACAAGCTGCTAGCTGAAGGACTCTCATAACAAATACATGCAATATTATGCAACAAAATGCATGTAGGAAATCCAGGGCTATCTGGCTGCAGTTCAACTGCAGCAAGCAAAAGGAAGAGTCATGACAGCATCCTGAGCTGTTCTGAACTGCAGAGTGATTCCAAATGACAATGAGGCTTATTGCAAATGCGCAACCGAATGCAAGCAGATAAGTCAGAACTGCCCGGTTGCAGTTCCACTGCAACCGACAGAACATGCTACAGGAGAGATCCTGACATTATATCATCATATTTGAAAATACAAAAGGAGAGAAAATTGAGAGTCCGTATAATTTAGTAAGTAGATTCCTGTTTGATGGTATTTGATGGTAAATAAAAAGTGGGTACTCACAAAGGCAGGTTGCCATTAAGGCAACCACTGTAACGGCAGGTGGGGAGATTAGACTGACCACACTGGGGTTAAAAGTCGCTCTCTGTAGACAGGAAAAATGGGTTAACACCCCGCCACCAGAGGTGGACTATCACAGTTCATTAGTACTTGAACAGATGCACCAGTAACAGAGTAAAATGTTGAAAATCAGTAAAAACAAGGGAGGCCGAGGTGGACTTACCTCCCTAAAGTAGACTCTAAACATTCACTTATCAGCAAAAAACATTATTCGTAACTCCATAATTTGTAACACGTTTCATGAGATTAAGGGCTTGATTCACAAAGCGGTGATAACTCAGTTATCACGCCTAAAAGACTTTAGGGGTGATAAGCTTTGCACTAGCAAAGTTATCACCGCTTTGTGCTCTAACTCGCGCGAAGCTACCGCGCGTACGTGCGCGCGCAAAGTCCCATAGGGCTTAATGGGAGCTTCGCGCGAAGCGCCGAGTGCTGCGCGCGCGCACCGCGCAAAATTCGCGCAAGTTTCTCCTTATCATGCCTAAACTGAGTTTAGGCGTTATAAAGGGGTTTTCACTCGCGTGCAAACACTTTGCACCGCTTTGTGAATCAGGCCCTAACTGTTCAAAAAACAAAAACTGGCACAAGTGCCTAGGTCAAGGAGGGAGGTAAGGCACTGCCTCCCTTTTTAAACTGATTTTAGGCTGGGTGCACACAAAACATAATGTGAAAGGCTGTGTTTTATGTCATGTTTTATGTTAATGTTGTATTCCTTTTTTTGTGCGTTTTCGTGCATTTTTGGTGCGTTTGCATTTTTTTAACGCAGATGCGTTTTTCAAGTGTTTTTTGTGCGCTTTAATGCATTTGGGGTTCACATTTATAAAACGCATATGCGTTTTGCATGCGTTTTTATATGTACATTTACATCACTAGGCAACGCATAAAAAAAGCATCAACAACGCATACAAAATGCAATTCAATGAGTTTACATTGACTTTCTTTATGTGCGTTTTTGATGCGTTCATGCATAATACGCATCAAAACTAGCCATTTTAATCACTGGAGGACCACAGTGCTAAATTCCCCAAAAGACCAGGCTGTTTTTTCTGAAATTGGCCACTGCAGCTTTAAGGCCAAGTTGCAGGGCCGCACAACACAGCAGACGAGTGATCCCCCCCTTTTCCCCCACCAACAGAGCTCTCTGTTGGTGGGGTCTGATCACCTCACCAGTGTTTATTTTTTTTAATCAATATTTATGTTATTTTTTTATTATTATTTTTTACTATTTATTTCTTTTTTTTTTTTTAAACCCTCCCACCCCCCAGCCGGCCAATCCTGGCGATCAGCTGTCATAGGCTCCTGCCTATGAGAGCCGATCGCTCTCTTGTCCCCCAGGGGGACAGCCGTGTCATGCGGCTGTCCCCAGTACAGCGCTGCTGCCGATCGCAGCACTGTACATGTAAATAGATGGCGGTTACGCCATCTAACAGTCTTCCGAGCAACGATCGCCGCTGGGAGACTGAAGAGGGGGCGGAGCTCCGCCCTCCGAGCAGGAGATGCGCACGCATCCTGCGCGCGATCTCCTGCAAACTGCAGCCCCAGGACTTGACGCCAATCGGCGCTAGGCGGTCCTGGGGTTGCCGCCGCGGCCACGCCCATGGGCGTGAAGCGGTCTCAAGGTGGTTAAAAAGCCTAAGCGTTTTTTTATGTGTTCCATTTAGTAACATTGGTGCATAAAATGCAGCGTTTTACACAGTGCTAGCGTTTCTGCTTTGTGTGCACCTAGCCTAAAACATTTTACTCTGCTAGTGGTGCCTCGGATAAAGTACTAATCTTTGTTTATCATGATTTAGCTAGTTAGCATAATTGCATCATTTCAACATACACTTAAGTATTAAAAAAATGGCTTCATAGAAAACAGAAACTCATTGGAGTCATAAAAGGTAGCAGAAGAGCAAAAAGAGGAAACGGTTGACTTTCTAGACAGGCCCAACTATTAAGACATCATTCCTCTGTATGAACTGAGCGAGTTAAAATCAGGACACCACGTACGAGTGGCAACAAGAACCAATCATCCTTCAGCTCCCAGAGACACCAGGAATATGTAGAACAATATCAGCTAACCCTGTAAAGATTAGAGCGGTAATGTTTTGTGCCATGCATAATTGATCACATCAGCAGGAGGTTGGATGGATATAAAATCGGTGGCATTAAAATGTTTAAATAATTACCGGCTGAGGCTGAGCTGGATGATGGATGACTGATATCTGTAAGTAAAGCCATCGAAGGGACACCCGAGACGCGCTCAAATTTAATATAGGCTCCTCTATACTTCATTTAAAACACAGATCAAGCTCGATCGGATCCTAACTGCATATATTACGGGCGGATTTATAAATAATTGGATTTGAATCTCTTGTTTCATTTCATTATACGGAACGGCACATCGTAGAATGAGTAATTTCGCTACTGCTCGACATGTGGAGCTGGAGAAGCGGTTAGAGTGGTTGGTTAGATAAGAGGAGGAGTATCTGAATTAAGGGGCCTAAGCTGCAGCCAAGAAGACATTTATATATGGCTGTAAAAACAGCTCTTGCCAACATGTAATGGCTCATGCAATGACGTATGAATGCAGTGCTGAACAATCCTTTAAAATAAGGATAAAGGATGAGGAAAAATGGGAAAAAATCTTGTAACGTATGCCAAAAAGAAAAAAAAAAGTAAATATATATACTACATAATAATACAAAAAATTATATATACTGGTAGTCCTCGGTTAATGAACGAGATAGGAACTGTAGGTTTGTTCTTAACCTAAATCTGTTCTTAAGTTGGAACAGTGTGTGATCTCTGTCCCCTGGACCTCCTCTGTGCCCCCCGTGTCTCCAGTCTCTCCCTCTGTGTCACCTCTTCCCTTTTTACCTGTTTATACAAGTTTAAAAGCCATTTTTTCTTTGATTTTCTTTAAAATCGATTTTCTCAAAAACTACAAGTCCATTTTGAAAAAAAATGTTTTGGCTTGTTTCCCGTGGAAACAGAGATTCCTATGCCATTCGTATTGGCGGGTCGTTCATAAGTTGGGTGTTCGTAAGTCGGGGACTACCTGTACTCTCAAAAATGGGTTACTAATAGGTATTTGTTAAAGAGGTGACTGACCAGGTGAATGCAGGTCTCGGCAACAAAGCAGATACTCGTAGTGCAACAAAAATGGGTGTTCGGGCTGTCCGATATGTGAACTGCTGCTACCAATAGTGGGCATGAAGCTTCCGCTATTAGTAGCCGCAATTTGCATAGTGGGCAGTCTCACCGAAAGAACATTTTTTGTTGCTGGGGGGGGGGGGGGAGTTAAGGTTAAGTGATTTTAGTTGTCCAGGGGGTATAAGTTTCCCAGGGAGGGTTATTAGTTGCCCTGAGAGTGGTAATCAGGGGGAAGGAAAAAAAAACTATCCTAGCCTATTTTTTCCCTTCACATTATCCAAATTAGAGTTCCACTATTAATGATGATTCTTGTCATTCCTCTTCACTCTTTTTTAATGACTGAATTTGAATTTGAAACACTCCATTTAAAAGCAGTAATAGCCTAGCAAATGGTGATGTGTAAGTATTTTTAATTAAACTCGATTGATCATTCTCATTTTTTGAGGAGATGCTTAGAGAAGAAGAAGTCCCCTAAATTAGTAACTCAAAACAGGAACATTTCTTGCAGAAAAGCAGAAAAAAAAATTAACAAACAAAGAACAGCAATGTGGAAGCGTTGCTGCTAAAGTGAATATAGCTAGATCCCGATGTGAGCTCTCTGGCTGCCTGGCAGATATAGTAGAGGTCAGAGAGGACTCTTTACAAACACTTTTGCATTTCGAGGCTGCTGCACATCGTAGATGGAACATTCAGCCTTCACAAAATACCAACACAAATAAAATGTCACAGCAAAGGCACCCAGTCACTCATTTCCCTCGCAGGAACAAAAAGAAACAGACAAACTTGTTTTTATAAATTTAATTCCCCTAGCCTCAGAGAGTTCTGTCCCATCCTATGAGGTTATTATTATTATTTAGTATTTATATATCACTGACATATTCCACAGTATTTTACAGAGTATATAGTATTGCATGCATTTTGCATTAAATTTGCATATAAATAGAAATTATTAGCGTCTCACTAACTATCTCTAGTGGCATTCATTCCTGGCTTCTAAAGGTGCCCACTTAGGGTACAATCCTTTTTGTCCAAATGTACCAGATCTACGTAGTAGAAGTGTAGAATGATTGAATATACATTGAATGGATACTTTAGGGCCCTGCCAGGGTGTAGATTTCAATCACCACCACCACCCTGTCCACTTGCTCTCACCGCTGTCTGTGTCGCTGCACCCGCTCACTTTGCATCCGCTCACTTTGCTGTCACACTGAGAGCAGAGCTTCTGTATATCTGTCAAGAGCCAATATCATTGGCTCCTAACCACGCAACTGCTGTGAGCCAATCACAGCAATTGCATCTTAAAAGGCCACGGGTGGCACTGGTCTTCAAGAGGCCATAACCGTCTAGTCCCAAAGTGGTAAAGGTAAATTATCAGCACTAACCTGAAGTTTATTGTTTACCTGGAGTACCACCTACACGTCACAATATTTCACTAGGACGCTGATCAAATCAGTGGGAATGCTGCTGCTAGGTTTATCCAGCATAATGCAGTAGAAGGCTATGAAGCCATTGATGACTTACATTTCTTTCTCTCTACCTGTAGCTCCCTCCTCTGCATTCCCACCCACTCGAATTGTTCAAGAACTGGTTTTGATTTAGAGAAGACCAGATTGGATGCAGGGATGAGCAGAAACTACGCCAGTGCGAATTTACGCATCGTAGTTCGCATCTACGCATCGTAGTTCATAGGCGAAGTTTCAAACCTACGCTTACGAATTTACGCGTAGCGAAGTACCGCTACGCGTAGCTTACGCCCACTATGCATAGTTAACATGTGTATTGCGTAGTGAACTACGAATGCGTTACCCGCGTCTAATTTTCCGCATGCGATTGTATGCATACAAATTTACGCATTGGAAAGGGGAATGTACGCATTGAAGGGTTCCCAGTATATGTATTTCTAAAGAAATTAATGCGTACAATTTTCTGCATACGGGCATAAGTATCCGCATACACTACGCTTCGCACTACGCGTAATTGTGTTTTTTAACGCGTAGTCTACAAAATTCATACGAAGCGAATATTTGTTTTTGAAGCCGTAGTTTGGCGAAGCGTAATTGCGTAAAACTACGCGTATTTCAAGCGTAGCGAAGTTGGCTGACTATGACCATCCCTGCTTGGATGCCCACCGCTGGCCTCGAACGACAAGAACCTCCGTTTTGTCAGCATTCAGTTTCAACCAGTTTTCAGTTATCCACTCCTGTATCTTAGTTACGGTAAGCAAGAATTTATTTTTGGAGTAGGTTTTGTTCCACCAGGTTTGAAGGACAAATGTAGCATGTCATTGGTATAGCAGTGGTAAGTATTTTTTTGTACTAAGACCCCAGCTTTTAACTTAGCTGTATGAATAGCAGTAGTTCCTGGATAGAGATGTGGCGAACGGTTCCCGAACCGTTCACCGGCGAACATCTCTGAACCCTTGGGGGTTTACTACTTCCGGGTCGCTTTGACCCGGAGTAGTCCGCCTGCGCTGTCCTAGATCGTGCTCCTGTTGCCGGGCACTTTCTGCGCATGTGTGTGACGTCATGAACAATGTCACGCGCATAGAGTGCCCGGCAACAGGAGCGCGATCTAAGATGTGCTCCGCCGGGCAGCGCAGGCGTACTACTCCAGGTCAGAGCGACCCGGAAGTAGTAAACCCCCCAGAGATGTTCGCCCGGCGAACTGTTCGCCACATCTCTATTCCTGGATGATTGATTTTTGTGAATGCATTTGTGTGAACATTTAGATGTAAGTATGCAAAGGGTTGAATGTTTTTTGTCATTTTGCAGGCCACACCCCCTTTAGCACCTCCTTAAAACTTATTTAAATGTCCTAACTTGAGCTCAACGCCCTCTGCCGTCACATGACAGTGAGCCTTGAGCTCTATTGGTCAGTTCAGAAAGTGCACAGGACACTAGAGGATGCAATCCTGAGTGAGGACTGGTAGCTATACATGCTGAAGCATGCTCCACAGTGCACTCTGCACCTGCCAGCACGGTGGAGTGGAACATTGAGGGGTCGGCTATAGTCTTCAAGGAGCCATAGCCGTCTTTGGGGGTGGAAGATTTAGAGGTCAGTCAATTGAGGAATTCTAGCTTTTGAACAATTTTGTAACTAAGTGTGTGTGTGTGTGGGGGGGGGGGGAGAGAAGGGGGGAGGGGGGAGTCAGCCTATGCGTGGGAGAGCTTACCCGCGTATATCTACGGTAAATCTTTGCTGACTACTGCACTGCGCAAAGATCAGAAAGCTGAAGCGTACTTTTACAAACGCGAAATTCTCCTTATTAAAGGGAAGGTCCAAGCAAAAAAAAAAAATGAGTTTCACTTACCTGGGGCTTCTACCAACCCCATGCAGCCCTCCTGTGCCCTCGTAGTCACTCACTGCTGCTCCAGTCCCCCGCTGGCAGCTTTCTGACCTCGGAGGTCAGGGCCGAATTGCGTACATTTTTACACATTCCCGCTAGTGCAGGAACATTAACACATACATTTTTACGTGTTAGTGGTGCAACGCGTAAATTTTTGTTCCTGCACTAGCTGAAGTGCGTAAAAACGTATGCAATGTGGCCCTGACCTCCGAGGTCAGAAAGCTGCCAGCGGGGGACTGGAGCAGCAGTGAGTGACTTCAAGGGCACAGGATGGCTACATGGGGCTGGTAGAAGCCCCAGGTAAGTGAAACTCATTTTTTTTTTTTGCTTGGACCTTCCCTTTAAGGTTAAAAATTTCAATTTTGCTTACCTAACTGACTTCTTCACTTAAAAGCGGAACTGAAGATTAGCTTAAAAATTCACTTAGCTGGGGCTTCCCCAAGCCCCCAGCAGCCGTCCTGTCCCGTGCCTGTCCTACATGATCCTCCCTTCTCTGTCTGCCAGCTAGTTTCATTACCGTTGACTTACCTGCACCCGAGCGCCCCGGGCCACGCCTACCCTTCTTTGCGTTACCGTCCACTGCAGGACGGTGACGTGAAGAAAGATACGCGTGGCCCGGGGCACACAGGTGCAGTTGCCATTGACTTATAAGTCGACAGTAATGAAACCAGCGCAGGACAGGATGGCTGCTGGGAGCTTGGGGATGCCCCAGGTAAGTGAAACTGTTTTTTTAAGCTAATCTTCAGTTCCGCTTTAAAGACAGAAAAGATTTAGTCTAAGGAACAAACTGCTAAAAAAAGGAGCCTTCTGAGTGACGGGACAAAGATGGTGCTTTGATTCTCAGTAAAAGACATGTGACACATCTCCCAGAACCCCCCAGCCGATTACTCTTGTTCTTGAAAGTTTCTCTTTGTGGCTATTTATATTACAGGCAGGCCTCGGATGAACCCAGGCTTATATTTCACAGAACACGATATCTTGTCTAACATCTCAATGTGTTTTTCTTGTTTCCATCAAGTCACATGTCAAACATCGTTACCTAAATCAAAGAACACTCTAAGATAAAGGAGGAAAGGATTTAATTCATTGGTATGCTGCCTCTCCATGAAAGCCGATGCGGCCCGCACAATGGACGCTCAGCACAGGACTCTGCTGGGAAGATTTCTCATCTGGCATCATGGAATAAAGGCTTATGGGTCTGACACAGGACTTCAACAGCCCAGATCAAATAATATATCAAAGCGCCATCCCTCTAAAACTGACATTTTTAAAGAGAGCCTGTCAAGGTGGACAGTATCTATAAACTGACAACAAAGCAAATGGGTGGGTGGATGGATAGCTAGATAGATAGATAGATAGATAGATGGATGGATGGATGGATGGATGGATAGATAGGTAGATAGATAGATAGCAGGGGCATAACTACAAATCATGGGACCCCTTAGCAAAACTTTGCTGGGGCCTCCCAATGCTCACACCCTTTCCCTCGCCTCCCCTTGGAGACCCTGACAGTCTTGCTGCCTATCTCGCAAGAGTCATAAAACAAGTGTGGCCATCATGATCTTCACACCCATAACATGTGCAGCCACTAAAACACCAGATCTGAAAGATGAACCCCTTTGTCAGAGGGAGTGAGGTAATAGTTGGGGCCCCCTTACAGCTCTGGACCCCCCTGCGGTTACAGGTGCTGCTCCCCCGTAGTTACTATATAAATAGTTGTACAATATTGCAGAATCCCAGTTGAAGATTAAACCCTCAGCCAGGAGTCTATCTGCCTAGAGCTTGTAGAGATTCCAATCCTTCCACCATATACTTGCAGCGACGTAAATACAGTGGGCTGGACCGCCCAGTAAGAATCTGCCAGCTGGGCCACTCCCTTTGCACCACAGTTTTAGGTAGCTCAAAGGTAAAGTCCAGCCCTTTCCCCCCCCCCCCAAAAAAAAAGTTAGCTGGCCATACACTAGGCCGATTCCCCGCCGATCGACAGCAGATTCGATCACTGGGATTGAATCTGCTGTCACATTGTTCACGCTACACGCTAAATTTTGATGTATTTCGTCCCGAAATAGATCGATCCCGTCGATTGCCCGTGCGCGAAATTACCGTCGATCGCCCGCCGTTAGGGAGCGCGTTGCTAGCGGCGTTCGAGTGGCCGACCACCAATGCAATACAGCTGCAATACATTACCTGCTCCGCCAGCGCGACTCCCCAGGTCTCCGCTGTCTTCTCCGCTCCGGTCTGGTCTCCGGGTCCGGCATGCTTTACTTCCTCCTGTCCCGGCAGGGAGTTTAAACAGTAGAGGGCACTCTACTGTTTAAACTTCCCCCAGACAGGAAGAAGTGAAGCATGCCGGCCCCGGAGACTGGACCCGAGAGAATAAGAAGACAGCGGAGACCTGGGGAGTCGCGCCGGCGGAGCAGGTAATGTATGCGGGGTGGGGGGAGCGGCGGCAGCACCACCACCACCACAGATTGTAAACGGTTTCATGCTGAAATCGATTCACAATCTGTTTGCAGTAAAGGCAGCCATACGATCCCTCTCTGATCAGATTCAATCAGAGAGAGATCTATCTGTTGGTCGAATCTGATGGCAAATCGACCAGTGTATGGCTACCTTAACTGTAACCCAAATTCACCCCAATCACAGTACAGTAAAGTCCCTTGTATCCGGACTGGCGGAGATCGACTGATGCCAGAGGCTTGCCAGTTGTATGAGCAACTGGCCCAAAAAAAACCACAATCCTCCCCCTCCTGCAGGGTAAAATACTCTCCAAGCCTCCAGGGCTATTCTGTAGCTCCAAGCAGGCTCCTGGAGGCTTTCTGGCTGCTCCCACCATGTCATCTGACCTGGGTCAGGTCACGTGACAAGCCAGGAGCCATGCACGTATGGCAGAAAGCCGCTAGGAACCTGCTAGAAACTACAGGACGTCACTGGAGGCTCAGTAAGTATTTTGTGGCTGATAAACCTCCCCCAAACCCCCCAAAAATACAGTTCCCCTTATCACTTCAGGCATGCCGGTTAGTTGAGACTTCCGGTTGCCTGAGCCATGGATAATGGGGACTTTGCTGTGGTAGAATACAGCCCCCCCCCTTAAGATAAGGCACGGATGAGGATTATATTTTACCTGGTTCTAGTGGTGGGGCAGCTTCTTCTCATAGACCACTGTAGCTCTGTGCCATGAAGCCTATCACCTTGTGACTCCCGAAATTGCATGTCATGTGACAGGCATCAGGAGCCACAAGGTGATAGGCTGTACACTGAATGGAGGAGTGAGGACTCTGAGGAGGACCTGTCTTGCCACGGGAAAGATGTAATGTACAATGCTCCGCTACTTCTACTGTAAATGTAGGATCAGGAGCAGGACCCCCCATGACAGCGTGGATAACGGGTGCTATTATCACGCCCCTGTATATTTGCATTATTAATTTCTTTCCAGCCCCATGTTAACACATTGACAAGTCACCCCTAGTTTACACAATATAAGCTGTAAAGGTGGCCATACACTATTTAGCTAGTTGTATATCCAGTAAATGATTCATATGTTGCACCACTCTGCACCACTCTATATCACGGTTGCAGCAAAAATCTTGTTTCAATATCAACTGAACCACTGTTGCTAGGCTTATGCTCAGGGCCGGATTTCTGGAAAGGCCAGAAAGGCTGAGCCTTGGGTGGCAGCAGTCCAAGGGGGCACCTGAACATAAAAGAGGAGTTGCTACATAGGAAAGAGGAGGCTGAAAATAGGGAGCAACACAGGGAAAAAGGGAAACTGATGCCAAAGGGAGATGTTCAGGAAGTGAAGGACTACACTAAATGCATGATACACATGGAAGAGGGGGATGCAGTGGAACGGGAGGGGCACTACTGTACATGAAAGGGAAACCACAAAATATTTAGCCTAGGGGCCCAAAGGTATAAATCTGGCCTTTATTATACTGCCTGGTGCAGTACAAAGTAATGCAGAACCATGGGCGGTGCTACACTGGGGCACTCTGGGGCACTGCCCCCGCCTGGGAATCACTGCCCCACTTGAGTGCCCCCCCCCCTTCCTGTTCAGTAACATACAATTAACTGTTTACAGGCTCCAGCAGAGTACAGTGAACAGGATAGGGTCTGTAAAAAAACCTCTCCATGTCTGCCTGAGTCTATGTAGGCATTAAGTAACCAAGGGTCTTATCTATTTGCCATGAATACCTCACAATCCTTGCAAGATCCCTTGCAATTAATGTATGTGGATGACACTTATATCTGAAAAAAAAACAGGAAGAGAGTCTGAAGAAGGCTCATTAGCTGAAAGCATACTGATTTTCTTTTAAATTAGCCAATAAACTAGAGCTTGTATTTTTACAGTCAGGAAGTTTTGAATCAGGATGACAATCCTGATTCAAACCATCCTGACTGTAAAATACAAGCTCTTGTCTTTAGCAATGCTTAGCTACTAAGATAAGGAATTACACATGCACACAGTGTTTCTCTCCCTGCATCGATTTTGATCACCCAAATGGGCCCCACCAGACAGCCATTATGGACCATTTGTGCCTTACCCCCCCCCCCCCCATAAAGTTGTAGTTGGAGCAGCCACTGTGCAGAACCTCAACAGTAAGCCTTCAACCTGTGAAGTCCCAGGTATATGTAGAGACTGAAATATAATAGTTTGTCTGAGGTCTGATTGAGGTGACGGAGTGAGGGAAAGCTGAAAAAAGAGAGGGTGAAAAGGGGATTTCGTAAAAATGTTACTTTTGTATTGGTAAAGGAAATCATTTCACATTAATTAACAGTAAGCTGTAGATCATGATACGTTTCTTTCGAGCCAGAAGCTCTTTCATACTCACCAACACATGTTGGCAAAGTGTCATTCCACTGAGCAAGGGCATTGGGCACGGCATCACAGCGAATGGAGACAGATCCCTGCAGAATGTAGCCCGGATTACACTCAAAGAAAACCACAGATCCAACGGCAAACTCATTTCCGATCCTTTTGCCGAAACGCGGTTCTGGCACAGAACTGCACTGAGTCGCACTTGTCCTGGGGACCGCTGTAAAGCAAACAGGCAGGAGATATTACAGAGCCAATCACTGCAACTTGCAATATGTAGTGATCGAGTAAAGTTACAAATAGGAGCTGTAAATGACATGCATATTCATTCAAGTCTCATGTATATTTTTCTTGTATCTGTTTCTTTATATTGTAATCATTTTTGCAGACCGCTTGCAAGTTGCAGCCTTGCAAGCTGTCATCAAGCATGCGTACAATATAAAAAAAAAACAACACTTTTTTAATTGTACTTTATTATTTACTGCCCATAGTTTTTTTTTTTTTTTTTTTATTACACTTAGATTTTTTTTTTTATATTTGATCCAATACAGAGGTTTGTATTGAATCCAATACAAAAAAAAATTAAATTTGCCACCTGATGTGCTGACATTGCGAATAACTGACACCAGGGGGCACACGCAGCTTTATCAGAGGGACACGCCAGAGAACATGATTGCAGAGGGACAGGAGGAAGAGGAAGATCACGGAAGAAGAGGACATTACCACCAGGAATCTCCACAAAGAAGATGGGAATACGCATGCAGGGAAGCCGCAAGGTGTCGGCGAGGGAACCGTACGTCAGTGAGACCGCAGGAGAGTAATTGAAATTACTGGAAGAGCCTGACTCTTCCTTACCGATAGTAGCTATTTTTTTTTATTTAGGATGAGTCAGGTTCGTTTATAATGCTAGGGAAGTAAAAGCTAGGTATAATGGAGCCATGGTGGTTAGGGGGGGTAAGCATCAAGCACAGGAGGAGTAAAGTTTTAGCATAATTTTTTATAGTAAACCTCTGGCTATAGTAGACTCAGTCCCCAGGTCACAACCATATTTGCGAGCCTTCGCCAAACGTTCGATTCGCACAAACTTTTGCGAACCGCAATAGACTTCAATGGGGAGGCGAACTTATGCTGGCCACAAAAGTGATGGAAAAGATGTTTCAAGGTGTCTAACACCTGGAGCGGGGCATGGCGGAGTGGGATGCATGCCAAAAGTCCCGGGGAAACATCTGGATTAGACGCAAAGCAGCGTTTTAAGGGCAGAAATCCCATTGAAGGCTAAATTGCAGGCCTAAAGTGCTTTAAAACATCTTGCATGTGTATACATGGATCAGGGAGTGTAATTAGAGTACTGCTTCACACTGACACACCAAACTCACTGTGTAACACACCGCAAACAGCTGTTTGTGTTGTGACGGACTGGTGCGCACCATGGCGAGTTTGCTCTTCCTCAGTGATATCAGGTAATGTCTGACTGCCTTATCAACTTTCGATGGTTCTTTCTCTACCATTGTTAAAGCTTACATCTATTTTTTTTAAATACTTTTTCTGCTGGCTGTTCAGTACCTGCAACGAGAATCTGTTATGGACTGCCATTGTGAGTGACCACGGGTAATGGTCAGGGAATCAGGGTTCGATTCTGGTAACGGAGTGGGAGCCTGAGAACTGGCTACCACCACCGCACATCCAAGTAAGGACCCATTTGATGTAAAAGTAATGTACCTGCCCTGACCGTGCTTTGCAGATCAGGCATCGGTGGTCTGTGCACTCCTGTAGGTAGGTGGGTGCACTGAAGTGAACAACAGTAAGGTATATGCAGTGATGGGTATTACAATGTGCACCTGTCACACGCACAGGTAGTCCCTGAATGTGCTGGGCCTGGCAGTGGCACACACAGTAGGAATTATCAAGGCTGTCTATGCAACACAAGTGTCAGTGGGCCACACACAAGAAAAAATAGATCACAAGAACAAGATTAGCTCTCAAAAGAGCTGTTGTGGGGTGCTTTTTTAGCAATAAGAATCAGCAAGGAACAAGCTAAGAAGCCTACAAGAGCCAAACTAAGCTTTCCCTATGAGAGTTTGCAGCACAGCTTTCCCTTCTCTAATTACTGCAGGCACACGAGTGAGTAAGATGGCTGACGCTGCCTGCCTTTTATAAGAGGGGGTGGTGGCTCCAGGAGGGAGTGTAGCCTGATTGGCTACAATGTGCCTGCTGACTGGGATGTAGAGGGTCAACTTTGATGCACTATGGGGGCGAATCCAACTTCCGGTAAAGTTTGCGGTTCTTCACGATCGCGAACCCCGGAGGCTCGCCGGGAACCATTCAGCGGCGAATAGTTCAGGCCATTTCTCATCAAGAGTCCTTATTACTCTTTTTGTCCAACTTTCTGATCACATGATTTCAGCAGGCTGACACATTTTGACCAACTAGCATTTTTCTATTAGGAACACTATTCTATTAGGAATCATTTTGCTCCAATTAATGTGGCTCCGATTTTGTTTGTATTAATTAAACTGCATCTGCCATGCATGTGTTATTAACTCAAATTATTGCTGTATAAATATTAAAGTGAATGAAACTGTATTATGCAGCCTCAGGGACAGAACAGTCCCAAAGACAAACAAATGAAAAAAGTAATCATTTCATCCATTAATGCCTTCTATAAAAATGATTAAAACTATTTTATAGGTTTATCTGTTATATTTTATTGGGTTGTTGGCATCTCAATGTATGACAATATGGAAGCATGTAGTACCCTTGAATTGGTATTCTGATGCCTTTTAATAATCTGTATTTGTATGCCAATAGCTTTAGACCCAATAAAATACAGAGCTTAACAAAGCAATATTTTATACAGCAAATAAAGTGTCAGATTCCCTTTTAACCTCTTGAGGACTGCTGTGTTAAACCCCCCTAAAGACCAGGCACATTTTCATTAAATTGGCCACTGCAGCTTTAAGGTCAAGCTGCAGGACCGCAAAACACAGCACACAGATGATTCCTCCCCCCTTTTCTCCCCACCAACAGAGCTCTCTGTTGGTGGGGTCTCATCGCCCCCCCTCCCTCCCCAGTGTTTGTTTGTTTATTTGTGTTTGTTTTTTGTTTTGTTTTTTAATAAAAAGTGTGTGTGTGTTTTTTTTTCTGTTGTATACCCCCCTCCCTCCCTCCCCCTGCCGGCCAATCCCTGTGATCAGCTGTCATAGGCTTCAGCCTATGATAGCCGATCACCTCTGTGGCTCAGGAGGGGACAGCCATGTCACACGATCACCTCTGTGGCTCAGGAGGGGACAGCCATGTCACACGGGGCAGGGGCAGGGGCAGTTAGGGTTAGGCATCAGTGGTAGGGGTGGATTAGGGTAAGGCATGGGCTGGGGAGGGGTCAGTTAGAGTTGAGTATCGGCTGGGAGGGCTGGTTAATGTTAGGCATCATGAGATGGAGGACTTGTGTGAGAGAAAGTTTAGGTTAGGCCATAGTAAAATATTGGTAAAAGATAATATTAATCAGGACTACCCACTGATTCATATTAGAATATCAATAATTTACCAATATTGTGCTTGTGGCTTTCTCTGGCGCCCAAATTAGCGATGTGCCCTTTGCATGTTGTCAGTGCTCTATATTTCTTTTCTAGATCTGTTTCTTTGTATACAACTTGAAAAAAAAAACATTTTTAAAAGAATATTAGTCAAATGAAAAGGCTTTGTTCTTTTTGAATGAAACTCGATTAGTGTTAGTCTAGCAAACAGTATTAGGAACGCATTAGCCTGCTTCTCCTGGGAGGAAAAATTATATTTCATTAATAGCAATTTTGCAGTTGATAAAATTGTTGTTTTTTTTCCTAGTAAATGTACAAAGCTCTTGGAGTGGTCATTCCCTTTTCAAAAAATAAAAATGATAATACAATTATTCAGGTTTCAAAGCAGAGACAGAAGGGTCTTGAAGAGGTCCTCTCAACAATAAATTATCATGGTCTCAGAACAGAGTTAGAAGACTCTTGATGTGGTACCCTTTTCAAAAAATGATGCAGGCCTCAAAGAAAAGTCAAAAGGCCTTTGAATGAGTTTTCCCAAAAGAATAACCGTGAATCAGAGTAGAGGCAGAAGGCTCTTGGAATAGTGTAGTCTTTGGAAAATTAAACCTTCTATTTTTAAACACACACAACACACACACACACATACACACACACACAACACACAACACACTTTTGCACATGTCTGTGAAATGGTCACTGAAAAGACATCATTACATTAAAAAATGCACTAAATGTATAATGCAGGTTTGGAAAACTAAAGGACCACTGCAGCAAACAAGTAAGCAGTTAAAATGTGACAGAACTGACAGGTTTTGGACTCGTCCATGCCCCATGAGGAGATGGACCAGTCTAGTTTTTCAGGTTTTACCTGCTTTCTTTTACGCCGCTGTAGTGGTCCCTTAAAAGTTCTTCTTTAAAGGGAACTTGAAGTGAGAGGTATATGGAGCCTGCCATATTTATTTCCTTCTAAAGTGAACCAGAGACAAAGCACCCTCATGTATTTTACCATATATATCAGTGGGAACATTAGAGAAAACACCTACCCTGCTCTTGGTTTCATACTTCACTGCTCAGCCTGCTTGTTATCAGCCCTGATAAAATCCCCAACTGAGCATTCAGTCTGGCTTTACTCAGGAATCATTATAGCTGAGTCTGTCTTCTCTGATGTCTTTTCAAGCCCAAGCCTGCCCCCTTCTGGCTCTGCTATAATGACTCAGCTATAATGATAAGCAGTGAAGAATGAAACAGAGAGTAGGGTAGGTGTTTTCTCTAATGTTCCCACTAAAATATATGGTAAAATACATGACGGTGCTTCGTCTCTGGTTCACTTTATGCAATACCAGTTACCTGGCTATCCTGCTGATCATCAGAATCTAATACTTTTAGCCATAGATGCTGAACAAGCAAGCAGCAGATCAAGTGTTTCTAACATTTCTGACATATCTGACAAGATTAGCAGCATGCTTGCTATTGGTGTGATTCAGACACTATTCAGACACTACTTCAGCCAAATAGAACAGCTGGGCTGCCAGGCAACTGGTATTGTTTAAAAGGAAGTAAATATGGCAACCTCCATATACTGCTCGCTTCAGGTTCCCTTCTAATGCACAGACTCTATGTTTGTGCATGTTTCTAATATTAATAGTCAAAGAAAAAAAATAGCTAAAAAAATTCTGTACTTGTCCCAACAGTATTCTAGGAATCAGAGACAGCTATATGAATGTTTGCTCCTTGGTTTAAAAAATGACCTATAGAAGGAATACTAAAGCACTTATCTGACCACTGGTTTAACAAAAATATGCTGGCATCAGGTCTTATTTAGTGATGGGCCGAACATCAAATTTAAGAGTCGCGAATAGCAAACGCGAATTTCCACAAAAGTTTGCGTACAGGCAAATCTGGTGAATCTCCATAGATTTCAATGGACAGGCAAATTCTAAAACAGGGGTAGGAAACCTATGGCTCGGGAGTCAGATGTGGCTCTTTTGATGGCTGCATCTGGCTCACATACAGATCAGTAGGGGTTGATTCACTAAGCAACACTGCGCAAGCAGCACAGCTTAGTGTGACAGTGCAAATAAAATGTTCAAAGCAGGCGCGCTACTGCTGTAGCATGCACTACTAACTTACTTGCGCTCCTCCCAAAACTAACGGCCGCTCCAATTGGCCCACTCTGGACCCTGTCAGGTCCAGTGACTTTGTAGGATGAGATCCCCATACTTTGATTGGCCCAATAGGCTGCCTGTCACTTGACAGGCAGCTGAGCTTATTGGACCAAAGTGCGGGGATCTCGTCCTACAAAGTGAATAAACCCTGTATCAGACCTAAGATGGGCTTAGCTATTTAGGAAAATGTGGTAGCAGCAAGAATCTGTACTGAGGACACAGAACACTGGCATACCTAACTCTCTCCCTGTCACAAGACACTGTCCCTCATCTGGGCTTTTGTGCCTAGCACAAAAGCCAAACACAGACTGCAAAATGGCTTCTGTGCTAGCTTTCTGCTAGGTGGGGGTGGTCCAGGTGAGAAGGATAGATTTTTCGGCTGCCATGTGTCTGCTGACAGTGAGGTTAGGGGTCAAAGTTAAGCTCAATGATGATGTATAAGGGGCGGGTCGAACACGCCATGTATTCGCCTGAGGGGGCGAACACAAACACCTCTTATTTGCCACAAAAAATTCACTGGGCGAATAGTTTGGCCAATCTCGAGTGTTATTGTGACATACAGTAAACATGGCAACAAAGCAAATTCCTTTCTAGTTTAGCCAAAGGCAAACTACAATCTCTATCAAATTAAATTGAAGAACTAGATTTAAGCATTAATGCAAAGTCTAAGCTCCTTCAAAATGACTAAACTGTGCCAAATTTCAACTCTTTGAATGAGAGGAATTTCTAGACATTTTTTTACAACAAAAGATCTAGCATCTAGCCTTATCAGTCTCCACCTGGGGAGGCAAATGTCCCAGAATAACATTGTCTCATCTACAACAGTCAAAACCCATTGAAGACTAAACATACAAATCATCAAGGGATATAATTTGGCCAGTATATATACTAGCCATATTAAAGACTGTCTTAAAGAGACACTGAAGCAAAAAAAAATTATGATATCATGAATTAGTTGTGTAGTAGGGGTAATTACTAGACCATTAGTAGCAAAAAAAATATTCTCATATTTTTATTTTCAGTTATACAGCTTTTTTATAACATTGCATCATTCTCTAATACTTGCAGTTTACACATTACTCAGCATTCTAAAAATTTTTGCAGAACAGGCAGTGAACTTTTGACCTGTCCTGAACTGTTTACTGCAAAAGAAAAATGCAATACAGCTGAGATAACCTAATCAGAAGTCAGAGCTCTCCACCACTTTCAAAGTCGCAGAGCTCAATGGCTATTTGCATAGATAACAAATAGAGTTTCTTAACTCTTCCTGTACTGGAAACAAATATTAGACCTATGTCTCTGCTCCTAATGCTTTATTTCTTAGCTGTACTACACAACCAATTCATTATATCATAATTTTTTTTTGCTTCATTGTCTCTTTAACAATTCCGGCCATTTCACCAGCAAAGACCTAGAAGTAGAAATGGCAAGGGTCTGGACATTATCAGCCTGTTACGTTTCGAAAAAAAAATGCACAACTGTCCTCTGTTCTAAACATAGCCAAGTATTTAACCCTTTCTAATCCAATTTCTGGATCGCAGAATCCTTAACATACATAGCAGTTTTGGTGACATTTGCATATATGGGGGCTTTGCCCGTAACTGCTAAAATCAGCACAAAATTATGCAAAAATTACGCAAAATTACAAATGGATTACACACAATCAATTAAATGTCTAAATCATAACTACATATGGCCTTATTTGCGAAAATGTGTGCAAACTTTTGCGTAATTGTAAATAGCAGTTTATGATCATCGCTACTCAAAGACCATTAGGATCTTTAGTTAATAAAAATGTAACATCCCCTTCTACCTATAAGCATCAATTTTGACATTGACAAAGAAACAGTCCTAAACCCTTCGGGTGTGTGTGTGTGTGCATGTGTGTGTGTGTGTGGTGTGTGTGTGTGTGTGGTGTGTGTGTGTGTGTGTGTGTGTGTATGTGTGTGTGTGTGTGTGTGTGTGTGGTGTGTGTGTGTGTGTGTGTATGTGTGTGTGTGTGTGTGTGTGTGTGTGTGTGTGTGTGTGTGTGTGTGTGTGTGTGTGTGTGTGTATGTGTGTGTGTGTGGTGTGTGTGTGTGTGTGTGTGTGTGTATGTGTGTGTGTGTGTGTGTGGTGTGTGTGTGTGTGTATGTGTGTGTGTGTGTGTGTGTGTGTGTGTGTGTGTGTGTGTGTGTGCGTGCGTGCGTGCGTGCGTGCGTGTGCGTGTGTGTGCGTGTACGCGCACACAAACACCTTTGGTCATTTCAGACTAGCTATTTCTTTTATTCTCAATCCAGTAATGGACTACACGTTCTTATAATATAAGACATTTCTATGATAAGATGTTTTATAGAGATGGTAAGCTGTAAAGCTATTAATCCAGGGCAGTAGACTGCATATAGTCAGCCATCTGTGATTGTTATTGATCAGTTGCATATTTACAAGCTGAAGCTGTATATGCCTAGATTGATAAAGCTGCTGTATCAGAATATCTTATTATCTAGCCTCTATTTCCTATTTTATTGTCTATTCTGTACATAGATATGGTTATGACTGTTTTGTTCTTACCCGCTGGGATAATTGTCTGTGCTCAGACAACTTCCCTTCTTTGTTCTCATCTTTAAAATTCAATAAAAAAAAGATTGAACATAAGTTTTTGTCCTGTATTTTTCCATAGGTATTTTCCAGTTTTATCTTTAAAATATTCGGAACCTAGCAAGTGAAAAAGTACTAAGCAATACGAGGGAAACAGAACATTGTTATTGTGGGAGAAGTTTTGTGAGGCTCCCTTTGCTGATCGGCTATTTGCAATTGGCACTGTTATTGGCCTGAGGAAGCGGGCTTAGACCCGTGAAACGTATTGCCTGTGCTAAATAAATATTTCTTTGTTTATACAAATATCTCGTTATTGAGGTAAGCCACCTCATTTTTTTTAATTTTTTCTTGTTTTTAATCCAATTTTATTCACACTAGGGCACTTACCCAAATTGTATTTGTGAAGTTTTTCCTTTACTGAATGCTTTATTGATAAGTAGGGTTGCTTGGAATTGAAATTACGAGTAGCACTTACAGGCCGTGGGAGAGGGGTGTTAACTTTCCCATGCCACCACCAATAGTGGCAGTGCTCCACTGGGGTTCAATGTTGCGTTCCATGTCACTCTAATACTTTGTTCACCCGGGTTAAAGGAGGAAGCATGAGAGTGACGTTAAATACGAATGGAGAGCATTGGTTATAGGCGGCAGCATGGGTCAGTTAACCCCCCTCCCACAGCCTGGAAGTGCTACTCATAATTTTGATTACAATCAACTAGAGATGCCACGAGAATCAAATTTTGGGTTTGCAAATGGCCCTCAGAAGGGCTGTTTGGGTTGTTTTCACAGCAAGTCAGCGACTTGAGGATCGAAATAAACAGGCCTAGCTAATGCTTTCCATATCTCCAGCAAGCTCTGTCCCTTACTCACTAATCCAGTCGAGGACAAACTGGAACATGACAGGCGCAGCAGCATTTTTATAGGGGGCATTGGGTACGTAAGGGAGTGCAGGCTGATTGGCTGCCATGTGCCTGCTGACTGAGTTTAGCCCAATGATGACGTATGGGGCAGGTCCAATATCGTCATGTGCTCGACGCTCACGACGAGCACGAATACCTGATCTTCGCCAAATAGTGCTTTCCGCCAAAGCGTTCAGGCCATCTCTACATACAACCCTACTGATAAGGTGAAAAAAACTAGGGACAAAATATATTAGGGCACAGTGAGATTTCTTAGGAGAAATATTTGTGCTTCAGGAATCAGGATGCTTGGAAACAGCACAAACAATTGCAGTTCTGATTTATGTTTTTTATGGCATATTTTCTATAACAATTTTGGATATTTTTATGTACTGATCTATATTAGTCTATGTTTTTATCCATGTGGCTCTAAGAAAAACTGTCTCATTAAAGTGTACCTGAGATAAACTGTACATGAGCATTTAAATGTACCTAGGGCTTCCTGACTGTCCCTCTGGGCCACTTTGTTTCTCCCTGGCTGGCCCAGTAAAGACCCTGAGTGGGCTATGTTTAACTCCAATGTGCATGCACTGTCCTGGCCACTAAGACTGACTGTGCTTGCACAGAATGCTCCTAACTACAGGATTGTGATCAGGGGCACTTGTGGCCCAGGACCACACATGCCCAGTAGAGATGTTGTGAGCATCAAATTTTGGGTTCGTGAACAGCTACCACGAATTTCCACTGACTTCAATGGGCAGGCGAATTTAAAAACCTACAAAGACTGTTTCTGGCCACAAAAGTGATGGAAAAGTAATTTTAAGGGGCCTAACGCCTGGACTGTGGCATGCCGGAGGGGAATCCATGCCAAAAAGTCCCACCAAAAATTATGGCGTTGACACAGTTGTAGTTTAATCGCTAAAGGGCAGAAATCACATTACATTTCTACAAATAATGCACTGGAGTGGTAATGTGCCTACAACATAATGTGGCCACAATAGATGTAGTGTGCACAGCTCTGGGTGTTAGTGGGCTGTGGAGTGTCAACACAAAAAAAAAGCCAGGAGGCCAATGTACTAGCCCTCAAAAGGGCTATTTGGGGTGCTTTCAGCAAGTAGTCAGTGAGGAACAAGAACACAGGCCTAGCCTATGCTTTCCCTACCTATATGCAGCAAGTTTGACCCTGCTCTCACTATCACTGCAGTCATAGGGCTTGATTCACAAAGCGGTGCTAACCTAGTTAGCATGCCTAAAGACTTTTGGGCGTGATAAGCATTGCATTAAGTAGGTTAGCACCGCTTTGAGGGAAAAACCTGCGAAACATCGCATAGGGTTTAATGGTGTTTGCGCGTAAACTTTGCGAGCGTAAACGTTTACGTGCGTAAAACTTTACGTGCAAAACTTTGCTCGCGAGTTTGTTTTATCACGCCTAAACTGAGTTTAGGCGTGATAATGGGCTTTTAACCAGCATGCTAACTGTTAGCACGGTTTTGTGAATCAAGCCCATAGAATTTATCCAATATGGCCACCGCAGCTGCTTTTCAATAAGGGGTGGGGGGTCCAGGATGGGGTGTTTGCTGATTGGCTGCCATGTGTCTGCTGACTGTGAGGTAAGGGGTCAAAGTTTAGCTCAATGATGACATCATCAAATGAACACACCAAATGTTCGTTGTTCGCCACAAGTGCAAACAGCGGAAGTTTGCCGAATACTGTCCGCCAGCGAACAGTTCGGGCCATCTCTAATGCCCACTTGCCCAGTGGAGCCTGACTGGGCTGGATCATGGACTACTGCAGGAGAACTGAGCAGCCGAGGATGACGGCAATAGAGCGGGTGATTTGTGGAGGCCTGGAGGATGATTTGTGGAGGCCTGGAGGAAGCCCAGGAAAGTATAAATACTTATAATGAATTTATCTCAGGATTATTTTAAGCATATGATATCAAATTTAAATTTGTATGAAACTATTACATTTTTTTTTATTTAAAATGATCTTAGATCAACTGAAAGATTCTTCCAATACATTGACCTATATAACTATTTAGTATCAGAAACATTAATCAGAAAATACAGCAAACAAATATTTTAATCAGCCACAAACCAAAGGTATAATTAGTTCCCAACATGTTTCGCTCTACCCCATGCCAATATGTTTATGTATAATAACAAATGCTGCGTCTGCTAAAGGCCTTAATTTACACATATATTTTTAAGTGCCTATCATAAGACCAGAGCTGAATGGTATGCTGGGAAGTTGGATGCACATCTCCAGCTGAGAAAATCAATTTTTCCTCCACTTTTGATGTGCCAAAGATATCCTTATTTCATAACTCATGCACTCTCCAGTTATCATGCAATCAATTCAAATTTTGTGGCATCAGCCTGGCATATTATCTCTAAGTGCACCTTAAAAGAGCCTTCAATCTATAGATGTGAATACATATTTATTTTAAGTAATTTTATTTGAGCAATATAATTACACATTCTCATTCCTGCTGGTTTCCAGTCAGTTCTCTCTGGTGTCCTCATCTTGTTTGTCTTTTTCCATACATTATTAAAAAGTTTAGTGTTTTTTTTTTCAATCATGTTTAACATTTTAAAGTGAAATAAAAGAAAGCATGCTTCTATTATATTTGCTGAAGTTTAATATATTTGTACCAAATTGGCAATGTAATCATTAATTAACTTCAAAGATATTTTAAAGAGCACATCCAGTGTGATTAAAAAAAATGCATTTATTCTGTACCTTATGTACATATAAAATACATTCAGCTATAAGAAATTGAAATGTCTCACCCTGTCTGACTGGCAGTGTTGAGCTACTGGGGACCATAGTAACACAGGTATGAGTGGTCACAGGGCTCGAACCTGTTTGGAAAGTTTTTCAGGCCATATTGTTTTTGCCAATGAGGGGCAGGGTTTAAGTGATTTAAAAAAAAATGCTTCATTTTTACAATAATTATGTATAAATGATTTAGTCAGTGTTTACCCTTTGTAAAATATTTTAAATCCCCCTGATTTACATTCTGACATTTATCACATGGTGTCATTCTTACTGCTGGCAGGTGATGTAGCTGCTGCTTGCTTTTTGGGCAGTTGGAAACAGCTGTAAACAGCTATTTCCCACATTGAAGTGAGGCTCACAGAGAGGAAACTGCCAGGACCATGGTCCTCATAGTTTCCTATGGGAGGGGTTTCACCACAATATCACCCACACAGAGCCCTCTGATGATCCGTATGTGAAAAGGAATAGATTTCTCATGTAAAAGGGGGTATCAGCTACTGATTGGGATGAAGTTCAATTCTTGGTCACTGTTTCTCTTTAACCTCCCTGGCGTTTTAAATCCCCGTGGCCACATTGTGGTGGGTGGTTTTTTTCACCTAATTTTTTTTATCATGTAGCTAGCCTAGCGCTAGCTACATGATTCCCCCCTCCCTGCTCCCTATGTCACGGTCAGTTACCTGTCCAGGCGAGGCGGTCGGTACGTACGGATGCTGGCAGTCATCCTGGAGGGTCCCGGCGGGGCGGCCTGTCGGGGCTCTCCAGTGTGCGTTGCGTTGCGCGGCGCAGGCGTTGGCGCCGGAAGGCGTGACGTAGGCGTTGTGTTTTGCGCGTGCACAGGGATGGTTGTTATGCATGTTTGTTCTGACAATGCGTCTGCGCGTGTGCGTGCGTGTGATTGCGCATGCGTGCGTGACCACGTTTGTGCATGCGCGTGCTGCGCGTTTGCGCGGCATGCGTGTGTCTTTGTGCATGCGCTCGCTGTGCGTTGCGCGTTGCGTGCCAAAATGCCCTATTTAAGCCTGGAGAGTGCAACAACTCAGTGTTGTAGTATTGCAGCTAGTGTTGTGTTCCCGTGTCGTGACCTAGTGTCTGCCTGTTTGCCTGATTCCTGGAACCTGACCTCAGCTTGCCTGATTACCTGCTCTGTTACTGAACCCGGCCTGTACGACTACCCGCTTTGTTGATGACCTCTGCCTGTCTGACTACCCGCTCTGTTGCCGAACCCTGCCTGTATGACTACCCGCTCTGGTGCCGACTTCTGCTTGTCCTAGGATCTGCCTTGCTGTTTACTACACTGGTCTCTGAGTCCTTGCACTACCAGACTCAGCCAGTGAGGAGTGCCGTGGTTCCAGCCTGTTTACCTGATCTCCGGTTCCAGTGAGCACTCCTGCCTCTTGTATACCTTGGTCCTCCTGTTATCATTCCAGGAATACCGGGTGTCGAGCTGCAAGGGTCGCTACACTCAGCACAACGGTCTCCGTCAACAGAGCCTCGTGATACACCCTTCCGATCACCACCGGCGATCAAACCCATCAGGAAATCCCGTTCTGAATGGGATTTCCTGTAGGGCTTCCCCCGTCGCCATGGCGATGAACGTCGTGACATCAGGGGGAGTCCCAATCCACCCCATAGCGCAGCCTGGCGGTGATTGCCCAGGCTGCGCAAGGGGTCTGCGGGGGGGGCCCTCTTTTGTGGCGGATCGGGGTCGAGCGGTGGCTGTCGGGTAAGACATGCAGCTAGCAAAGTGCTAGCTGCGTGTTTAAAAAAAATTATGCAAATCGGCCCACCAGGGCCTGAGCAATCCACTGCGGCGTTACTGGATGAGCTGAGCTAGTCCGTAACGCCCAGGTGGTTTCAAGTAAATTTGACTTTTACGGGTAAGTAGGTAAGACATTTTAATTTTTAATAGCCAGTTGTTCCTTATATTTATATAAGATACATAATACATTAATTATCATACACAGTCATTAAGGGAAGTGTATATACAGTAAAACCCCTGTTATCCAGAACTCAGTTAACCAGAAGTCTCAAGCAACCAGAAACAAAATTTCTGGCATTGCAGGATGCATAAATCTACTTTTACACCTCTTTACACAGTAATAGACCTATGTCACATTAAGGTAAGACTGTCCATTATCTTAAAGAGTAGCTCCAGCCTAAACAAACATACTGTCATTACGTTACATTAGTTATGTTAATTAAAATATATAGGTAATATAATCTCTTACCCACACTGTTTTAAAAGAACAGGCAAATGTTTGATTTCATGATGGCAGCCATCTTTTTGGTTGAAAGGAGGTGACAGGGAGCATGAAACACAGTTCCAACTGTCCTGTGTCCTGAGCACCTCTCCCAGTTGCTAGGCAACATGAATAACAACATAGGGAATCCCATCATGCTCTGCACAGCACCCACTTTGATGGGTGGAGCTTAGTTAAAAATGCAGCTAAAAATGATGCTTTGGTAAGAAAAACAAAGTTCTGATACTGTGAAACTGTTAAAGAAACACCAAGCCGTTTCAGTTCTGCTGAGTAGTTTTTTAGTCCGGAGGTTCACTTTAATTTGTTGTTAGTTACTGTATTTCAACATTAATAAGGAGATTATGGTAAGTGTACAGTGTGGGGTACAGTAAGGTTCGGTCCACATTAGGCACGTTTGCAGAACGGAGTCCGTGGTCCGTGCTCTGGGTTTAAAAACCTGGAATGCAAACGGATCAATTTTTCAAAATGCTGCCAAGTTGCAGCATATGTTTCCAATCTGGATCCAGGGTGGGTGGGGGGGGGGGGGCACCATGCTGGAGGAGGTAGCAGGCAGGAAGGAGGGCAGCTGGCAAAGCGGCAGGGAGGGGGGTTGGACCCCCCTCCCTCATCTGAGACCCCCTTCCCCGCTCCCCCTCCAGCTAGTTTCTTTTAAAGTCTATTTAGCAGTGAGTGGGGAACTCACTCACTTCCAATGAAGTATAGAGGCGGAATTGCAGGAAGTGACGTAGCGAGCGGTGGAACGCAAGGAGGTGAGTAAGTTCCCCACTCGCTGCTACATTGATTTTAAAATGATTTTAACAGAAACTAGCTGGCCCGACCCCCTCCCCCCGCTTTGCCCGCTGCCCACCTTCCTGCCTGCTACCCCCTCCAGCATGGTGGCCTCCCCACCCACAGACAGGGCTCGGACACTGGAAATTGATCAATTTCTGTGTCCAAAGATGCTTGTGTAGAGGGGGGTCCGTTTTTGCATTAGGTTTCACTGCCCATTCATGTATCCGGGGTCCGTGAATACCCTGCAAATCCAGACTGTCGGTTAGTTTTTTAGCTTGGTTCCCCAGATCGACCACGGATCCACTTTGAAAGTGGGTGAAGACTGCCCCTATTTTTAACATTTTTTAACACCGGTTTTGGTCGGGTCTCAAAATGGATCCACGGGTACGATTTTTAAACAAACGTGAACCGAGACTAAGTATTTTTAACTAGACTCATTTTTAATATTGACTCTCGAGCAACCAGAAACCACACTTATCGGGCATCAGACAATCCCCGTGGATGCTGGATAATGGGGGTTTTACTTTATACATTTTTTAGACATCCATATTTGTAATTCAGATTGTGCAAATAATGTTATGCTTATAGATAATATGCATTATTATAAATTAATCCTATATAACAATAGGCAACTGTCCCTGCGTACAGCAGGGACAGTTGTCTCTGTGTAGCTTTATGGTACTGCGCATGTGCGCAGCACTTACCCAGCCCCACACAGACAGGAGGGCGGGCGAGTGTGCGCGTCCGCACGTGTGTGCAAGGTGGGGAATCACAGATCTAGAGCCCGTTTTTAAATGGGCTTAGGTCTGCTAGTATGTTACATTTGAGGCACCACATGCTGGATATGCTGGTATGTTTTGCAGACAGAAGAGCATCTTAGTTTTCTCTTGTGTAGTTATTATTATTGTTATTATTATTATTATTATTATTTATAAAGCACCAACATATTATGCAGCACTGGACAATAAATACATACAAGGATACAAAGGATGACAGACATAACGTGAAAAGGCAATACAACATAGGACAATGTTATACAAGGCAAACAGGCCAGGGTATAAAATACAAGATCATACAATGTTGGGCTGGTTAGGTATACCTGGTAATTCAAATACAAGGTGGTCATAGGAAAGGAGCACACAATAGTGTAGTATACACTAGGAAAGGGAGAACCCTGCCAAAGGCTTACAATCTAAGGGGAAGGGAGATGGACACACTAGGTAGAGCTGTAAGAACTGTAAGAACAGGTATTCAGCAGAGAGTTACTGTGTGGTAGGGGGTGGGTAGGCCATCTTGAAAAATTGGGTTATGAGGGCTTGCTTGAATGTGTTGAAGGAGGAGGCAAGTCTGATGGATGGTGGAAGGGAGTTCCAGAGGGTGGGGTAGCTCTTTAGAAATCCTGTAGATGTGCATGGGAGTGGGAAATGCATTGGGCAGTTAGGCGAAGTAGGACAGAGAAGGGCAGCCTGGTGTATACCTGTGAACAAGCTCAGAGATGTAGGTAAGGCAGGTTTCGTGCACAGATTTATAGCCCAGGCACAAAATCTTGAAACTTATCCTGTATCAGATAGGGAGCCAGTACAGGGATTTACAGAGGAGAGATGTGGATGTTGAGCGGTGAGAAGAATGGATGGGTCTGGAAGCCACATTCATAACTGATTGAAGGGGGCAATGTGGTTTGAGGGAAGGCCAGATGGAAGGGAGTTGCAGAAATCAAGGTGAAAGATGATGAGCCATGGATGAGCAGCTTGGTAGTGTCCAGGGTCAGGAAGGGGTGGATCTTGTAGGTGGAAACTGCAGGCTCTGGAGATGTTATGGATGTGGAGGATTAAGGAAAGGGCAGATTCCAGCGTGATGCCCAGGTAACGGGCCTGGGAGGTAAGATGAATGGTCGGGTTATCGCTTGTGTGGTGGAAATCTGGGGGTGGTGCAGCAGTGTGGGGTGGAAAGATCAGGAGCTCAGTTTTGTCTAGGTTAAGCTTCAGTAATCTAGAAGAAAGGCACGGGGAGACTTTGTCTATGGTGGTGAAGGAGATATCAGGGATATGGAGATAAATATGTAGTTTGAGTTGTTTAGTACCAGGTTCATAATGTTAAGTACAACCACATGTTTAACTATCAATGTTTTCTCATTTAAACCACATTGTAAATTACACACACACACACACACACACACACACACACACACACACACACACACACACACACACACACACACACACACACACACACACACACACACACACACACACACACACACACACACACACACACACACACACACACACACACACACACACACACACACACACACACACACACACACACACACACACACACACACACACATATACAGTACAGACCAAAAGTTTGGACACACCTTCTCATTCAAAGAGTTTTCTTTTTTTTCCCTTTATTTTCATGACTATGAACATTGTAGATTCACACTGAAGGCATCCGAACTATGAATTAACACATGTGGAAGTATAGTGCATAACCAAAAAGTGTGAAACAACTGAAAATATGTCATTTTCTATGTTCTTCAAAGTAGCCACCTTTTGCTTTGATTACTGCTTTGCACACTATTGGCATTCTCTTGATGAGCTTCAAGAGGTAGTCACCTAAAATGGTCTTCCAACAGTCTTGAAGGAGTTCCCAGAAATGCTTAACACTTGTTGGCCCTTTTGCCTTCACTCTGCAGTCCAGCTCACCCCAAACCATCTCGATTGGGTTCAGGTCTGGTGACTGTGGAGGCCAGGTCATCTGGCGCAGCACCCCATCACTCTCCTTTCTTGTCAAATATCCATTACCAGCCTGGAGGTGTGTTTGGGGTCATTGACCTGTTGAAAAATAAATGATGGTCCAACTAAGCGCAAACCGGATGTAATAGCATGCCGGTGCAAGATGCTGTGGTAGCCATGCTGGTTCAGTATGCCTTCAATTTTGAAAGAATCCCCAACCGTGTCACCAGCAAAGCTCCCCCACACCATCACACCTCCTCTTCCATGCTTCACGGTGGGAACCAGGCATGTAGTGTCCATCCGTTCACCTGTTCTGCGTCGCACAAAGACACAGAGGTTAGAACCAAAGATCTCAAATTTGGACTCATCAGACCAAAGTAAAGATTTCCACTGGTCTAATGTCCATTCCTTGTGTTCTTTAGCCCAAACAAGTCTCTTCTGCTTGTTGCCTGTCCTTAGCAATGGTTTCCTAGCAGATATTCTACCATGAAGGCCTGATTCACACGGTCTCCTCTTAACAGTTGTTCTAGAGATGTGTCTGCTCCTAGAACTCTGTGTGGCATTGACCTGGTCTCTAATCTGAGCTGTTGTTACCCTGCAATTTCTGAGGCTGGTGACTCGGATAAACTTATCCTCCGCAGCAGAGGTGACTCTTGGTCTTCCTTTCCTGGTGCTGTCCGCATATGAGACAGTTTCTTTGTAGCATTTGATGGTTTGTGAGACTGCACTTGGGGACACTTTCAAAGTTTTCCCAATTTTTCGGACTGACTGACCTTCATTTCTTAAAGTAATGAAGGCCACTCATTTTTATTTTACTTAGCTGCTTTTTTCCTGCCATAATACAAATTCAAACAGTCTATTCAGTAGGACTATCAGCTGTGTATCCACCTGACTTCTCCACAAAGCAACTGATGGTCCCAACCCCATTTATAAGGCAAGAAATCCCACTTATTAAACCTGACAGGGCACACCTGTGAAGTGAAAACCATTTCAGGTGACTACCTCTTGAAGCTCATCAAGAGAATGCCAAGAGTGTGCAAAGCAGTAATCACAGCAAAAGGTGGATACTTTGAAGAACCTAGAGTATGACTTATGTATAGTGTTGGGCGAACAGTGTTCGCCACTGTTCGGGTTCTGCAGAACATCACCCTGTTCGGGTGATGTTCAAGTTCGGCCGAACACCTGATGGTGTTCGGCCAAACCGTTCGGGTTCGCCCTAACTACTAAATGTCCGGCCGAACAGGGCCGAACAGGGCCCCTGTTCGGCCGAACAGGGGCACTGTTCGGCCGAATACCGCCCCCCTATAGGGTCGCAGGCATAAAGGGGGAGCATGCCCCGATCGCGGGGGGGTCGGAAATTCCCCCCACCCCCTCCGCTAGCGCTCCCCCCTCTGCCCGCTTCCCCATAAAAAAGTTGGCGTAAAGTTAAATATTACCGGTGGTGGCTGCTGCAGTGGCTGGCTGGCAGTGGTGTGAATGAGGAGGAGGAGTCCGAGTATGACGCGTTGAGGCCAGGCAGCGGGCGGTTCAGCGGTAGTACCCTTGTGGTACTTCCGCCCTTTCTCTGACCTCACGTCCTCTACGTGATGACGCATACGAGGGTACGCGTCACGCGTACCATCGTATGCGTCATCACGTAGAGGACGTGAGGTCAGAGAAAGGGCGGAAGTACCACAAGGGTACTACCGCTGAACCGCCCGCTGCCTGGCCTCAATGCATCATACTCGGACTCCTCCTCCTAGTCCTCACTCACAACACTGCCAGCCAGCCACTGCAGCAGCCACCACCGGTAATATTTAACTTTACGCCAACTTTTTTATGGGGAAGCGGGCAGAGGGGGGAGCGCTAGCGGAGGGGGTGGGGGGAATTTCCGACCCCCCCCCCCGCGATAGGGGCATGATTCCCCCTTATGCCTGCGACCCCATAGGGGGGCCGTATTGCGGCATGTTCGGGTCCCCATTGACTTGCATTGAGTTCGGGCTGAACATGCCGAACATCTGGCCCATGTTCGGCCTGTTCGGCCCGAACCCGAACATCCAGGTGTTCGCCCATCACTACTTATGTACTATACTTCCACATGTGTTAATTCATAGTTTGGATGCCTTCAGTGTGAATCTACAATGATCATAGTCATGAAAATAAAGAAAACTCTTTGAATGAGAAGGTGTGTCCAAACTTTTGGTCTGTACTGTATATATAGATAGATAGATAGATAGATAGATAGATAGATAGATAGATAGATAGATAGATAGATAGATAGATTCAATAAAAGGACCAATTTTGTCATTTTAACCCTAATTGGCTTCCACATTACAAAAAAAATGCATCTCATTCATGCCTCAAGTTAGTAAACCCTGTCATGAAAAATAAGTAAACTTTTTTTGTTTTTACAGTACGGAGATAAGAGAAGATGTAGCTTAGCACTGCTCTTTTAAATTCTTTATTATTCAAGTACTACCATTTAAAATTAGCATGGAGCATAAACAGAGAGGAAGTATCTCATCTTGGGTGCCCAGGGACAGGAAGGCCTAAAAGCCATTTTGCCGTACATGTAATTGTGAGTCTCTATTTTCTGAATATTTTTTCTTTTTAATAAAGATTTAAACTGCATACTGCTTTAATGACAATAAAAAGATTTATGAAATCTACCTAGACACGCTATTCACACTTTTCCATTATTTTTTCTTGCAAATGTAGAATCTGATATTGAAAAAGCAAAAGAGAAAAGTGAACAAGCACTAGAATGCAGCAGATATGGACAAACCACACCTGGGCTCACCTGTAGCGTGCTCTTGTCCAGTGTTATCCAAATGCAGCAGAGGAGAAAGCCAGGCACCGCTACATAAAAGCCCTTTATTGTGTCTGGGTTACAGTGGAAGACAGCAGTGGGGGAAGGAAGCCTGACAGCTGTTACTGCCTAAGAAGAAGCAAGGTTAAACCTTGCGAAACAGCTGTCAGGCTTCCTTCCCCCACTGCTGTCTGCCACTGTAACCCAGACACAATAAAAAGGCTTTTATGTAGCAGGTTCCTGGCTTTCTCGTTCTCTGCTGCATTGGAATCGGATATTGTTTGAAACAATGTGTTCTGGGAATAAATATAAATTAAATTAAAATAAGGTAGCAAAAATATAAAACAAACATTTTTAAAAATAAAAATGTTGTCGTCATGCAAATGGGATTGCATTACATTATGGTCAAACATGTTTGAAGTACAATACATAGTTTATGTATTGTAAAGGCTGCACGTGTAATTACCTTGATAGACAAAGTGAAATCCTTTCGATGTCATTGGTCCAACAGATGTAAATCTAACAATAATCTGGTTACCAGAACTTAGTGGAAGCGACTCCCCTACTCAACAAAATAAATAAAAGAAAAATGTAATTAACAAGCCAACCATTTATAAATGTGTGAATATGATTCTAGTGGTGTCATGGCTAATTGTATGTACTGATAAAATTAACTTGAAGGTTTATGATCACTAAAGCATTGAATCATTCTAGACATTATGTAACTTATTATTCTAATTATGGAAAACAAAGTTTACCATTTTAATTTCCATATTTATAGTAATATTGTAGTTTCCATAAAGTAAATATCATTTTTCATGTAAGACTATTGATAATGATCAATCTACGTTTTACAAAAAATGATGAGTGTGAAGCCAAGAAAAAAACAAGTTTTTACTTTAAAAACCTGTTTAACATAATTGCCCCACCTAAAACGCCGCATCTCCGCAGCTGAAAACTCCATAAATCACCCCAAACTCTCCGGGTCACATTGCAGGCTGCTTCCACATAGAGGAAGAGCTTTAAGCTGCAGCTCTGTCTCTACATGCGTCCATCAGCGTGGATCGCCGCCTCTCTGCCCCTCTCAGTCTTCTTTCACTGAGAGGGGCGGGGGAGCGCCGGCGATCAGCGTCGATTGACGCGCATGGAGGCAGAGCTACTGCCCAAAGCTCTGCCTCCCCCGGGCAGCAAAATCCACGACCAAGAAAGTTGTGGATTTTTGCCCAGGGAGTTAGGGGTGATTAATTGAGTTTTCAGCCGCGGGGATGTGGCGTTTTAGGTGGGGCAATTATGTTAAACAGGTTTTTAAAGTAAAAACCTGTTTTTTTCTTGGCTTCAGAGTCTCTTTAAGCACATCATAAAAGTATTCAAATTTATAAAAAAAAAAAAAAGAATGCCCACATTTTATTTTATATTTTCAGCTTCTCTTTAATAAGCAGAATGTTGAAAATGGTAAGAAGACAGGTTTGAAATCATGCTTTTGTTCTCTTGGCACAGAAAAGCCTAAACTACATGTGCCAATTTCACAGCCTCTGCACAGTTACGAGACAAAATTAGGATTTTGGACATTACTCATCTGTACATTGTGAAAACATCTATTTCCAAAGAGTAAACAAATGTAGAAAAATATCTGCGCTCTATAAAAGAGAACTTCTAAGGGTGGGTGCCTTTTAAGGTGACATGTAGTTGCTGCTCTACAAACCTTCTGGAATAATACGCAAAGGAATCTGGAGAAAGATGTGGAAATGAATGGAGCGCTCTATAGTGTACTAAACCTTTTATTCAGCAGAAAGTAATTAAAATTGCACTTACAAGAAAGTTGCAAACATCAAACATATCACACAATATGGGGCCATATGCAATTAACTTTTTCTCCTAAGTTCTCTCCTAGGTGATATTTTAAAAAATGTCAATACAATGATTTTTAAACCACCAAAGAGCAAAAAAAAATACTCAAAATAGTTTTGATAGTACCTTTTCACCTACTTTTGGTATTTTTTCCATTGTAAAGTACTGAAAAGTTATTCTAAATTGAAGATGAAAAATTATCTCCTAGGAGAAAACTCAGGATAAAAAGTTAAATGCATATGGGCCAAAGTTCTAGATCAGGGTCTCCAGGGCTGGTTCTAGACTTTTTGCTGCCTGAGGAAAACTTGTGAGAACGCACCTCCCCCTTTCCAATTTAAAATGATTGCACAACACCCAACAATTTAATCTGCTTCATTTAATGTTGTCACATGACATGCTGCAGCTCAACACAACAACACACTGGCTGGCTGTGAGTCTGTGACAAACTGCTCACCCTCAGCCACTCCATTCCTCCTCAGTCAGGACCGCAGTGCCACCTCCTCCCTCCTGCTGTGCAAGTCAAATGACACTGCTGCTCTCCTGCACCCCCCATCCTCACTCACTGTCAGACTCCTCACACAGCACAACAAGCTGCTTTTCCACAATGATGTTCTCTTCACCTCCCTCTCTACTTGCTTCTCCTACTACCCTGCCTGCATGCTGTTAGTGTAAACACAGTACAAAAATGCTTCCCCTGTAATCTCTGCACCTAATGCAAATGTTTCTCCTTGCTTCATGACAGAACCGGCCCTGAGGGTTTCCTTACAGCCTTTGCATCCAGGTGGTTTCCCTCTTGATCTACCATGGCCAACAGTGTAGCTTTCAGGTGTTTCTCAGGTACTTCCGTGCTTTGGATAGGATGGCCCGATCATTTAATGTGCAAATTGCGTCAAGACGCATAGATGCAAATGCCAGAAGGCAACCCTGAACTAGCACATTAATGTGCGATATGCTTGATGTTTGCAACTTTCTTGTATGTGCAATTTGAATTACTTTCTGATGAATCAAAGTTTATTACACAATAGAGCGCTGCATTACTACATCTTTCTCCTAATTCCAAATAGTGAATACTCTGATGGAGGAAGAAAGATTAAGTATTCTTTAGTGATCAATATTGTTGTGTCACCAGATGAAGGCCTACAATTGAGATGTGTATTGTAATGATTGAAAGCAGGCAATCATAGACCCATGTCTAATCTATACTCAACCTAGGGATGGGGATAATGCTGGGGATACACGCTACGTTTCTGTACCATGTATCGACCAGCTGATCCGGCCAGATGATAATATTCAGCTGGTCCGATCACGCTGCTCGACCCTCGCCCGCTCGATCCCCGCCGGCGGACGATGGCAGGGAATCGAGCGCTGATAAGGAAGCGCCGGCGGGGACGAGTGGTAATCGATCTGTGCGCACGCGCAAACGAGTGGGGACACAACAGGAGTCGATCGACCCGTGTATTGCCAGCATAAGACTACGGCCCATATGCAATTCACTTTTTCTTCTAGGAGTCGGAGATACTTTTTTGTCTACTGATTACAATAACTTGACAGCAGTGCATGCTACAATTGAAAAAGTATCAAAAAGTAGATAAAAAAGTTTTATCAAAATTATTTTAAGGCTAGATTCACATTGGTCAGTTGCATTGCAGAATAATGCTGCATGCTAACTCACTGCCGATACAATTCTATGGGTCTGTTCACTGTACTGTGCTGTAACTGATAGTGTTATTCTAACTCGCTGCATGCAGGATTTGTATTAACCACTTGACAACCGCAGTGTTAGCCCCCTCTAACGACCAGGCTCTTTCTGGCTGCACTGGGCTGTGCAGGCTTTTCAGCCTCCTGCACAGCCCAGCTATGGAGCCAAGCGATCGGACTCACCTCCTTTTTTTGTCCCTAAGGGGACATGCCGCCTGAGGTGTCCGATTACTGTGGCCGTTTTTTTTTTCTAGCCTCTATGAGGCTCTCTCTCCCTCCTCTTCTCTACTCCCCTCCTTCTTCTGAATTGGAACAGGATGGCGATCTGTCCTGTTCCACCTCTCATAGGCATCAGCCTATGAGAGGACGGCACTCCCCGGCGAATCAGAGGCCGGGGATAGCCGATCTCGTACAACTCTGCCAGGGACCGCAGCGCTGTATGGATGTAAACAAAGGGTATTTCTTTCCCCTTTCATTTGCAAATAGTCTGCTAGCCGAGATCGGCGGCTAGCAGGCTAATCACGGAGGCAGGGAACGATCGCGCATGCGCGCGGCTGTTCCCAGGGAAACTGCAGCCCCAGGACTTGACGCCAATTGGCGTTAGGCAGTCTTGGAGCTGCCACCACGGCCACACCCATTGGCGTTAGCTGGTCCCCAGATAGTTAAAGTTTATGTTCAGTCTACATTGCAGTTCACACATTTTAATGCATGTGTTATACAACTGACTATTGTGAATTCAGCCTGAGTATTTCCTTGCTTGCTGGTAGTATAAAAAGGTATTTTATTAACAAATTGTAAAAATATCACCTAGGAGAAAACTCAGGAAACGAAGTGAATTGTGTAAAGGCCCACATGTCTTAAACATAATTATAAATGTAAGTAGCAAATGCTTGAGTAAGGTCCCTTTTCCGCATACAGCTATTTGCTTCAAATCACAAAACGCTAGCGATTTTTGTAAATCATTGGGGTTACAACTTTTATATACAAATCGTGAAAAGTATAATTTCCACTATCACGAACGATTCGATTTTATGTAAATCGCAGTCGCTTTTTGGAGTGATTTTACCTGCGATTGTGCTTCATGTTAAAAGATAAATGCAGAATCGCAATTGCATAACAAAATTGATGAAAAAACACAATCGCTTATGTTTGTGTTCTCCTTTTGGGATTGCTACTGGAAAAAGGCCCTTAAATTACTTTATTTTTCCAAATAGGAAGTTCATGTCAAATAATAACAGACACATGTTATTTTAAGAGAACCCCAGGTGGTTTTTTGTGCATGTTCTCCGCCTCATGCCATGCCTCTGTGTCCCCACACTGGCGCTCTCTGCCCCCCCCCCGCGCTATAGCCCCCTGAGATTAGCGACAATATTTGTCGCTATCTCGGAGGTAAACATGGGGAGAGGGGTTCCCTGCTTAAAACGTGAGCCAGGGACTTTCCTGCAGGGTTTCCAGAGCTGCCTTTGGCCAGCTCTCTCTCCCTGGCCATGCCCCCTGCTGCTTCCCAGCCTTCCTGCACGATGTGAATGAGAGAATGAATCTCTCATTCCATCGTCGTGACCCAGAGGTCATGAAAGTGAAAGTGGGCCATTACGGCCCACAGGAGCGGCAAGGATCCGCGGATTTGGAGGCTACCTGACCCGCTCAGCCCCTGGATCAGGCAGCCTAGTTTTTTTTTATTTCATGAGCCCACCTCAGGCTCTCTTTCAAATCCCACTGTGACAGAAGAGTACAATATCTCCCCTTGAAAGTTTGTATGTTATCCAGCCTGTATCCTTGCATGTAAATACTCAATACAAAGGGCCATATGCAATTCAATTTATCTCCACAGTTTTCTCCTAGGACATAGTTTTTTATCCTCTGTTTAAGCAAACTTTTCAGCAATCTGCAATAAAAAAAAAAAATACTAAACTTTAGGAGAAAAAAGACAGTCAAAATTATTCTGAGGATTTTCTTGCTTGCTAGTGGCTTAAAACTCATTTTATTACTAAGATACTAAAATTTCACCTAGGAGAAAACTTGAAAAAGTGAATTGCCAGGGTGCATCAAGCAAGGAGCAAGAATCACCATGGGGCCATATGCAATTTACTTTTTCAAAAATGAGAAAATGTTTCAGTTTCTTTTTTAAATAGCTTTTCAGCAATTTGCAACTGAAGAAAAACAACTAAAAGTAGGTGGAAAAGTACCTCTAAATATCACCTAGGAGAAAACTCTCCCCGCCCCTCTCTGTGAAGGAAGAGTGAGAGGGGCGGGCAGAGGCGGCGATGTGCCGCGATTGTGAAATTCCTTATGCGGCCCAGCCACATCCTGACTTTGCCTCCTGCGGCCCCCAGGTAAATTGAGTTTGAGACCCCTGGTTTAAATCCTTTTTAGGGAATATCGTTATAAAGAATAAAAGCCTTGCTGAGAATCCCCTATGAAGAGATGGACTAGTCCAAAACCTGTCACTTCTGTCAGATTTCTACTACCTACTGTAGGTGACAGCAACATAGGAGAAAAGTAATTTATGGCTCATTTTACTCTGGAAAAACGAACTTCTTATTTGTATATGTTTGTACATAATTTAAATTTTACAATTTTTCGCCATAGTGCCCCTTTAACAACTAGAGTAGGACCCCAGCAGATTTAAAGTACTAGAAGGCACATGAGGGTTGACTCATCATACAATGATGTGTGCACAGGTACATTTTTTGAGCATTTATACAGATTAAGCAATGGGCATTGAACAAATAACACAATTCATGTTATGTGCACAATGTGGATGATACTTGTATAATGTGCATTTTGCCATTTTAATACTGTGATTTACACAATCAACTTTTTGTGCAGTTTGTGTAATATCCATTATGTAGTTTGCATAAAATGGAGAAATTTAGGTATACTGTTCACACACAAAAATTCTACAGTTATTTCATGAATTTGCCCCCATTCTTCCTGTCAGTGTGTAGAGCGGTTAAACCTGATCAAAATATCCATTTATCAAATAAAAACACCATTCCCATTGATTAAAATCGCATTCTCTGCAATACAATTAGATATCAAAATTGTTAAAGTGACACTAAAGAAAAAAAAAGTAAGATATAATAAATTGTATGTGTAGTGTGAATAATTAATAGAACATTAACAGCAAAGAAAAGAGTCCCATATTTTTAATTTGAGTTATATAGAAATTTTTTTTAGAGATTTTTCTTTGTGAAACAGAGCAGAGTTAATGACCTTTTGAACTTCACTGCAGTAAAACCTTATCTAAATCTGTCTTTCACTCTGTCGTTGATGTATAAGTGCTTCAGAAAACAGGACTGTCTTCTACCCAAGTTAGGACAGAGAGCTCAGAGATGCTCTTTTACATAGATAACAACCAAAGATTCGTAACTCTTCCTGTACTGGAAACAATATGAGACTATTTTACTGTGCTACTAATGTTTTATTTCTTAGATGTACTACATATACAATTTATTATCTCATAAGTATATTTTCACTTCACATACCCTTTAAGCCACTCATAGTTTTTTAAAAGACCACAACATTCTGCTTATCTGAGAGATGCCTGATTTGTTTTTTTATAAATATTTTTTGCTGGGCAATCAGTTTAGTAATGTAGGAAAATAGAAAAAAAAAACAAAAAAAAAAAAACATTGTTTAAATGACCCATTGGCATCTTTGAGAAAAAAGTACCTGAATGAGATCCTGAGAGAGAAGATAAAAGAGGCGACTGCTGAGTTGGTCCATCATAAACCTCAACTACATCATGGAGGGACGTCTGGAAAAACACAAACTGGCCAAAAACGACTATAGAGCAATAACCAGTAGCAGAGAAAGAAAAGGGAGAGAAAAGAGAAAAAAAAAATCATATCTAAGTTCATGATCATTAAGATTTTTCAAAACGTTTTTCAACTGAATTATATAAAAAAAAGTTAATGTTCATAAAATATATAAGGCATTAAAATGCCCAGAATGAAATATGTTGTTGATCAATGTACAACTAAAAAAGAAGAGCAATCATAAAATTAATAATGCTAATATTGATGATAATAATAATAATAATAGCAAACATAAATTATGGCTAAGCATCAATAGATGTTTGCTGAATGATCAGTTTACGGGAGAGTCAAATATTAGGAATTGTGGATATCATGTTTCAATGTGTCTAATAAATATATGCAAAACTAATTTCATCTATATAACATGGGGCTCTGTAAACATAAACTTTTTTTTAATATATTTATATTTACTTGCCCTACATATTATTAAAAAAGTTTCAGTTTCATATTTTGTTTTGTGATCATGAATCATTTCTTAATCATATGAACCCAGACACAATTTTTCCCCACCCCCAAAAAGACTTTCCCAATTTCTGCTCTCTGATTGTGATTATTATTTATTGATTAGGTGGATTTTATAAGCTTTAATTTTTTTGTTTATTTATGGACAATGAAATTCCATTAGTTATGCAACCATCAAACAATGGTACGCCAAGAACACAGAGAAAAGGAAATAAAAAAGCAAACAAAACAAAGAACAAAGATCCAATGGGTCATACTTCATATGATATGCTGAAAATATCTCTCTTTCACCATAAACGTAATCCAAACAATGTTAACTGTAGCAAATCTCTATTACTTAAGACCGCACAATTAGATCCCACATCTCTTCTATCAGATGTCCAATCCCTGGCTAATAAGTATCATAATATGAATGAGTATTTGTTAAGTAATAAAGAGACTTGCTATAGTTTTTTTCTATTTCTTTTTTGTGTCTTCTGTATCACAATATTAACTACTAGGCTGGCATTTGTGGACATCTTAGAGATCCCTTTGGAGAGTACACATATGCTAGGTAGTGGGATCCAGCCCCAAGCATGTTATGACCTTATAATTTGTTTTTTGTTGTTGTGTTTCTTTTTCTTTTTTTGTTTTTTACTTTTGGTGCTGAGGACTGAATCATAAATATTTTATGGGCTGAGTTGTACTATTGCTATGTACGGAGAATAGATATCATTTTACATGTTATTTCATGGTAGGCCAAAGAAGCTATTAATTTAACTGATGATTTAAAAAAAAAAAGTTTGTAAATTAATGCATCTCTACTGTATTTTACATCACATTTAGTAGGATGTTTCTGCCTTATTTGTAAAGAAACTAAGCTTTGCACTTCACAACCACCATGGTAAGCAGGCTTTGAAAAGACCATAATTTCCCCCAAAAAAATATATGAAAACCTCAAGTCAATGAGGTATGCAAAAACAAACATTTGCAAAAAAGAATTAAATAAAATAAATAATTAAAAAAAATATACAATTTTCTTAAACAAATATAGTAATGTGGGGCTCACAGTAGGCTTAATATCTTAACTCCAGAAACAAATGGTTTCTATTTCTATATAGACTTACAGCACATGAGCTTGTCTTGCAATCAGTATGGGAATGGTTACCTTACATCAATTGAGAACAACATTAAAGTATTTGAATATCAGTCACTTCCTGCAGTCCAGACTTCTGGTTTGCTAGGCTGTAATACTCTTGGGTTGCTTTGTCTGAGACATGTCTTATTACAGTCTCAACAGCATGACATTACAAAAACAACAAGTAGCAGAGGATTACTTCTCCTACACAAAATGCCTGCTGTTGATGCTTTCAGATAAATGTTTTTACTTTGTGACCTGAACTCAGACTGTCCTCTCTGCTCTAAAAGAGCAACATCATAATAACCTTTAACCACTTCAGGACCATAGCCCCCCTCCCCCCAGTGACCAGGCTGTTTTCTATAATTCAGGCCACTGCAGCTTTAACAGCTTGCTGCAGGGCCATACAACTTAGCACACAAATGCATCTGCCCCCTCCCGTTTTCTGCCCACAAACAGAGATTTCTGTTGATGGGCTCTGATCACTGCTGACATCAGTATAATTAAAATTGAGGTTTTTTTTAACCCCGCTAATTCTCTCCCCCAGGTCTTGACGCCAATTGGCGTTAGGCGGTCCTGGGGTTGAACAAAAAACATTATTTTGTTACAGCTGATACAAATCTTAAAATAAATCTCCACTGTTTCTACTTCCTGAGTCATGGAAGCAGACATATTGTTAACAGCCTTTGCTTTCAAATGAGCTTATCTGCCATCTCTGCCGTGGCAGTCATGTGACACAGTGTGGAGATCAAGTTACAACTTGCAATTAGGCACAAAAGAGGGGGAGTTAAACAGGATAAACTCTCTAAATACATACAGGGTGCATTGCTCTATGTTTTCCTTTTGTCATGTGCAAAAATTCAGGTCCACTTTGTTTCGGGGGTATCCTTCAAAGGGTAGTCACTTAAGAAGAAGGAACACTCTGGGTCTCTTAGAGCCTTCTCTGCATCCCCTCGTTCCAGTGCAAGGCCCCTTGGTCCACCTTCCGACTTTAATGTCAAAAAAGTACTCGGGTCTCCGAGTACTTCCGAAGATGAGTGGCTCTGTACTGCACATGCGCGAGTCCACACTTGCACCAGTGCAGTATGGAGCTGCTCATAGACGTACTCGGACACCCAAGTACTTTTGAGGAGACCCAAAGATGCAGCCATTGAATAATTTGAAAGGGGTCACAGAGAGGACCAGGAAGACTCTAAGGGATCCAGAGCCTTTCCTCCACTTAGGTGAGTATCTAACTTTTTTCAGGGATAGGTGGAGTTACAGTTATCCTTTAATTGTAGAACCCTTGTTTGGGGTACAAATGAGGCAGTTAACACCTTACTATCTGCTAGTTTATTTAGATTACTGCCTTTGGTTTGGTTTTAATTTACTACCCATATTAATAAATATTAGATGATCACATCCCATTTCCGATGCTGAGCAGGATCTAGCAGATATTGTGTAAAGGGAACAGAGGGGCCAACAGAAAAATTTAAAAAACATAAATATAGAGGAAGTAGTGGTGGACTTGCCTACTCATCTTGGAGTGTATAAATACAACTTTTCACTGTTGAAATCGACAGTTTGTTTGTCTGCTTGAGTAGGTAAGTCCACCACTACCTCCTCTTTATGTTTTTAAAAAATTTTAGTGGATTTTATTCTGTTGGCGCCTCTGTTCTCTTTATACAATATCTGAGGCCACCCATTGTGGAGGGGTGTATAACAAAGAATAATAGAGGCGCCAAATCAGAATAAAATGGGTTAAAAACTGTTTAAAAAGAGGGGGTGGGTGGAGCCGCTCCCCTCCGTAAATGACCAGGCCAAATTTAGCCGTAAATATAAAAAATATTTATTTCACAGAACAATTTGTCTCCAAATAAAGTGCAACACGTTTCACGGGCAAGACTCCCGCCTCATCAGGCAATAAAAATAGGAGAACACAAGTGTGGGTCAGCATAGAGCCAGAGCGCCTCTGTAGCCATTGTGGAGGGGTGTTACTCCCTTCTTTCCTGATCTGCAGGGAGTGACTTCTTAATCCTGAGAGGAGACAGGTTTAATCTCCCCACCTGCTGTTACAGTGTTTACCTTTGGGGTGACCCTGCTTTGTGAGTATACTGCATTTACTCTAAATATTTATCATTTGTTAAGATTTACTACACTATATTTGGCTCTCAGTGTCTTGTTTTTTACAGGATCTAGCAGAGCACTACCAAACTCCTGCATGCTCCTTTCAGACAGCACATTGTATGCATTATTATTTTTTTTTTTTGCATGCAATATGGCTTAAAGTTAATTTCAGATATTACTTTTATTCTTCATTTATAAGATATAGGATTTCTTATTTCATAAAAGGGTAAAACAAAATCACAGTGGAAGTAAAGCCAGTTTTCAATATCTCCTATGTTCCAAGGGATAGTGTAACATATGAAGATTTATTCTGACCAATCAGCCGATGACCTTGCCACCGAAGATCTGATCAAAATACGCATATTAGCTTCTCTCCGGCCCTGAGTTGGAATCCGCTGGAGACATTCGTGTCACTCACAGCTGACACAAGGCCGTCAACCTCTTATTTTAGTCCAGCAAAATTCTAGGCATGCCAAGTCACCCTGAAATTCCAGCAGCCATCCGTAATTTATGACTCTTTCCTGAGAGACCTGATTCAGAATATCCCTGCATCCAAGCTAATGCAAAGTGCTGGCTATAAATACATATATCTACCCATTTATTTTATAACATTTATGAAGACTTGTGGTCATGCTGAGGTAAAATTTGAAGATAACTTCTGATTTAAAGGCCAAGTACAAGTAGGAAAAAAAATCTTAAAATATGAAATATGTTTGTCAACATTACGGCCTATATGCAATTCACCTTTTCTCCTGAGTTTTACACCTTGTCATAAAATGCCCTTTAAACCCCCAGCAGGCAAGAAAATACTCCAAACACTTTTAATAGTATTTTTTTACTAACTTTTAGCTACTTTTTCAATTGTAAAATAGTTCAAAATTATTTTAAAAAGAGTATGAAAATGATCTCCTAGGAGATAACTCAGGAGAAAAGGTTAATTGCATATGGGTTAAGTGTCTTTATTTTTGCTTATAAAAAATAATAACAATAAAGGTTTACCAAGTGTCTCTGCTTTCCAAGCCTTCAAACTTCACTGTGTATGACCAACAGAATTGGATTCCCTTTAACATCTCTTTTAAGCCCCCACAGTGCCATGTCCAACCCATTGCTAGCACTGATCAAGTCCAGAACAGCAAATACCATTGTCTGCAAGTTGGATATATGGCTCTGTAACATTAACCCCTTTGAGGGTCTGATTATGTTATTTTTGAATCCCAAAGTGGCACATTGTTAACTCATTAAAGTATAGGTAGCCAGAGTGCCCACCCAGCATAGGTAGCCAGTAAGAAGTCAGAGAATACTCCTCCCCCATACTGGTAGCTGGAGAGTGTGCCTCAGTATAGGTAGCTGGTTAGTGCACTCCATATTGGTAGCCAGAGAGTGCTCCCTCCAGTGTAGGTACCAGAGAGAAGCCCCCTCCCCCCCAAGTGTTGCATGCAGACACGAGGGTGATCACAAGTACAGTTTTTGCACTAAAAGCACTGTAGAGTGGTATGTGAACTGGCAATTAGAGATGTCGCGAACCCCCGATTTTCGGTTCGCGAACTTTCGCCGAAGGTTCGGTTCGAGCAAACTTTCACGAACAGCAATAGACTTCAATGGGGAAGAAAACTTTGTAAACTGGAAACATTCATGCTGGCCAGAAAAGTGATGGAAAGCATGTTTCAAGGGGTCTAAAACCTGGAGAGAGACGTGGTTGAATGGAATACACATCAAAAGTCCCGGAAATCTGGATTTGACACAAAGCAGTGTTTTAAGGTCAGCAATCTCATTGAATGTTCAATTGCAGGCCTACACTGCTTTACAACATCAGGAAGCTCCTTCCCTCCTTCCTCCTCCCAGAGGGAGGAGGGTCTTGTCTTCCAGGGAATTGTAGGATTTCAAAAGCCAGCTTACATACCTTGGCCGGGAATTGAACCCAGGTCTAAATGCTTGGTAGGTAGCTCTCTTCACCTCTATACCACCTCCGACACCACATGCTGAAGCCAGCCTAGCATGTACCATTATGATATATCCAAGAAAAAAATGAGCTTGCTTAAGGATTTGTAGGATGTCAAAAGCCAACTCACATTGGCCAGGAATTGAACCCAGGCCTACCGCTCTGTAGGCTGCTATCCTAACCATTATACCACCAACACAACACACTACAATGCTACATGCTGAAGCCAGCCTAGCATGTGCCATTGTGATATACCCAAGAGAAAAATGAGCTCTCTCTCTCTCTCTCGCTCTCTCTCTCTAGGACTTGATGCCATTGAAGTGAATTTTCAGCTTAAAACCATCAACAGATACTGGTAGAATTTGCTGTCTTCTGTCTTTTACACCGGAGGTACTCTTTAAGTCTGAAAAAATGTTGTTGGTAAGTATAACACCTATTTGTTAAGCACCTGAATACTCTAATGCCTCCACCCAGATTGGTCATATACTGTAGTAGAGACAGTAGAGTGTTATCCTCTCCAAAGTCCTGTGGGGTATGTGAATGCAAGTGTATAACAAACTGCTGAAAAAATGTGTCAACCCTATATACAGTATGGCCTCGATTTATAAAGCATTACCTTGGGCTAAATACACACCTTGGATACAAATTAGATGCACATTATGTACTAATCACTATTTTAAAAATTTGAATGCAAACTGAAGGCCGTGGATGCAGCTAGCCTAAAGTATATCAATGTTTTTTGTACATCAGAAGGTAATGGCAGCGCTTCCAAATGGACACTGCATCTGACTGAGACAGAACTCCATCCTACTGCTGCAGGATCAAGGGCTTTCAGGGTTAATAACTCGCCTGCCCGGCTGTAATCCAATATTCAGGTGATGCTCCGACCCTCCCCCTCCCCCACGGAAAAGCCGCCATGGCACTTTTTCAAGAGTCTACTGCTGCTCTGACCACCCTCACATGCATTGCCAAAGCCCGCCCTCAGCTCAGCAGCTGTTGTCTAATTGGTGGATGCAAAGCTGAGGGTGGGCTGCAACAATGCAAATGGGAGGGATCACAGAGATTCGGAACACTTCTAGGTCATCTTTTGTGTAATCTACACTATTTTCTCGTATACATATTTCAAGTTAATTAAGGCTTTGTCTAAGCTCTGTTAGATTCCAATTGTTGAACATACAGTAAGGTGGGGTTGAATGTTGTGCAGATCCTAAATTAAGTACTTTATTTAAAAAATGCATTAAGGTACATAGAGAGGCTCTCGTTTCATTCTTGGAGATGATCGTTTGTGGTTGTCTCAAAGGAAAATCCAGCATCAGTTTAGCTGTCCCTTCACACCAGTTAGTGATCCAACGCTAAATATTCACTATTGTTTGGTATCTCTGGCTTACCAACTTTTTGTGTTTGCTTTTCTTCCATAGAAAAGAACAGAGAGCTTTGCTGTAGCATCCTTGTACAGTGTTTGTTGTGAAAACAGTCACCCTAAATTCAGGGAGAGAGCTGCTAAAGCAGAATTGTCAGCCATAAAATCAAATTCCATGTGCCCACTGCTCTGTGTTTATTATGCAATCTACAACCTGACCCTGCATTGCAAGCATTCCAATATAATCATAAATGTTTCTGCTGTAATACAACTTATCTTGGTCAGCCTGGCTCTATTTGGTACATTGCCAACAAAAGGTAAGTTTGTTATCTCTCCTCCCACATGCCTGCTCCTCACTTAGTGGCAGTTCAATGTGACAGGCTAAGGCTAAGAACCTTACCACTCTGCACAAATTGCTGAAATATGATCTACGCTGTGCTCAAACATGTTTACAAAGCAAGCTCGATAGGACAGTGCAGTTTTTCGGAGAAAAAAAGAGTAAGGGAGGAAATGAAATCAGGATTGGCTTCAGTCAGTGGTAGTAAAGATGAAAAATGCCTAAAACCGTTTTCTCTTTGTTTACTATATAAAATTAGCGAAAATCAAAACATGGACTGTACAATACATATGTTACATAAGTAGAACAAGTATTTATCTATTTGTATATGTGTTTGTTTGTTTTCCCCCCTGGGATAGTATGGCTGTCTCTGCTGCTTTAAGCACCTGTATGTGGCTTTAGAGTAGTTCTCTTAAAAGCCAAATAGCTTTCTATTCAAATAAAGCTAGTCAGCAGTCAGAAAACAGCCAGGGAAAAAAATCCCCTATCCTTAGTAAGTGAAGTCACCCTACAGCATGTATTAAGTCAACATAAAGTATCCACTTGGGCTCCTCTATTGCTGCAATAAATAATATAATAAAAGCTGTGAAAGATTTTATGGCTTATCCAGTGTAGTGCTTAATAGCTCAATTAGTTCTGCAACAAACTGAGCCGAAATCAGAAAATAAGTGTATATCACTACAGCTGAATCAATAGCAGAGCAAAGCAGGAGAGCGCAAATAATGTAAATTTAGCATGACAGTAGGGGAAAAAGAAATCACGTTTCAAATAAACCGGGTTCCATCGTGTCTACGGCGGATGAAATGTCTTATTATTATTGTACAATAAAAGTAACAAAATGCAAACCAACTGACACATTCATAATGGGGTATGTGAACATTTTTAGGCGACGTTAAGAAATGTCCAAGGCGGAAAAAAAACAGTATCTACGTAAGATGTGGTTTAAAGGAACACTGTTACATTTTTCATACCTACCTACCTTATTGTACTAAAAATTGCAGACAAGTAAATATGAACTCAGTTTTTCTCCTCATTTCAAAGCAATTAAGAAATGTTGATATATTATTATTAAGGGTGGCAATGCTAAGGAGAACTCATGGAGAAGTATGTCATCATCTTGATTAGCTGATAGATTTGTAAGGTCCTGATTTACTGTGATGACTTCCTGGTTTAACACGTGATCATGACTAGCAAATCAGAACCTTACAAATCTATCAGCTGATCAAGCTCATCACATGCTTCTCCAAGAGATCTCCTAGGCATTGCCATCCCTAATTATTATGATGTATTTATACATTTTCTTGCAGTCCTAAAATAATCTATTATCTATCATACTCTAACCCATAAGGAATATCCTTAACCAATACTTACCTTTTGTACTCTTCAGTGGCTACCCTTTGTTCTGACTAAGAAATAATTTCTGTAGCCGAACCTATGCGAACTGCTATAATCCAAACAATAATCCTAACATTTGTATAGCCCTTTTCTCCTTTTGGACTCAAAGTGCTCAAGAGCTGCAGCCACTAAAGGGGCTCAAGGGGCGCATGCACAGTAGACCTGGACTGACGACACTGAGCAAATTACCAGGGCTGAATGGCAGACCGCAGGAGGATGGCAAGGGACTCACACATGTTTATGGGGCAGGAGGAAGCCCCGGGTAAGTATCAAATCTTACTAACGCTTCATCTCTGGTACACTTTAAAGGGCGGTGGAAGACGTCAACTCTGTATAAATACATTATAACAATTAGGGATTTCAATGCCTAGGAGAACTCATGGAGAAGCAAGTTATCAGCTTCATCAGCTGATAGATTTGTGAGGTTCTGATTTGCTGGGTGAGTCCCACGCCGACCTCCCACGGTCTGCCGTTCAGCCGTGATCAGCCATGGTAACTTGCTCAGTGACGTCAGTCCAGGTTTACTGTGCCTGCACCGTAGGTCAGCGCATATGCAGAAGACCCAGACTGGACGCAACTGAGCCAGTTACCAGGGCTGATCGCGGCTGAACTGAAGACCGCGGCTGAACTGCAGACCGCGGGAGGATGGCATGGGACTCACATGTGTTTGTGGGGTGGGAGGAAGTATAAAATCTTAATAACGCTTAATCTATGGTTTACTGTACAGAGTCCATGGTGTCTCTCAGAGGAGCCAACAATCTAATGCCTACCAAAGTCATAGTCTAATGTCCTACCATATAACTATTATGTATTTATATAGTGCTGACATCTTCTGCAGCAATTTATAGTCTGTAGTCATGTCAATGACTGTCGTCAGAGGAGCTCATAGTCTACTTCCTACTACAGTCAGTGTCTAATTCGCTACCGTATTATTAATATCCATTTATGTAACACTGACAATCTTCCACATCACTTAACAGAGTCCATAGTCATTTTCCTGAGTATCAGAGGAGCTCACAGCACACAGGAAAGACAGGAGCAGGGCAGAAAGAGTGCACCATATCTACAGTATGTTTATATTTAACATGTTCCCTTGCTTATAAGAGTTGATTTGATAAGGCGTTGACATTTTTTTATTTTCAGAATGAAAATAAATATTAAAAATATGTCTGCAAATACGGACGCCGGCCCCCATTTTCTATTAGTCCTATAACAATCTATTATCTATAATACTCTATCCGCTACGCTAACCCATAATGAATATCCTTAACCAATACTAACCTTTTGTACTCTTCAGTGGGTGGCGTTTGTTGTTATGACTAAGAAGTAATTTCTGTAACCGAACATACACAAACTGATGGAATCCTAACAATAATAATAATTTGTATAGCACTTTTCTCAAGAACTGCAGCCACTAAGGGCGTGCTCAAGGGGCTACTTTGCAGTGTTTGGAAGTCTTGCCCAAAGACTTTTTACTGAATAGGTACTGACCCTAGCCAGAATTCAAACCCCGATATGCACTTTTACATACATTATTACGTAAATTATTTAAACAGCATCAGATGAGCACCACAGATAATATTGAGGAGTGAAAGCTTATGCTGGAGAGAATAATGTATCAGAGACAGACACCCATGAGTGAGTGAGTGAGTGAGTGAGTGAGTGAGTGAGTGAGTGAGTGAGTGATTGAGTGCGTGAGTGGAACTGGGAGGTCATAGTGCACTACTCCCAGGTTAAAATGGGTAAATGGAGGAATGCCTCTGGTAATGGGATTTTTTTAAAAATCCATTCCACACAGATTTCAATAAAAAAAATTAGATCTATGTTTTGTATTTGCATGTGCTGGGTGGTATAGCTAAAACTCACTGCCAAATTCAGTCTTTAGCACTAATAAACTGGCACAGCAATTGTGGAAATACAACAGTTGCAAATCTATGCTTATATTATAACATGTTATTTTGACTACAATAGTCATACCCCCGCACCAAATTGTAACAGATGCAACAATCAACACATTTGATGGTTTCTATTCTTTGCAGCCAGGTAGCAGTTGGCTTCACACTCTGTTTCTTTGAATAGGCTCGTATCTGGAGACAGCAGCTTGGCAAGTGTACCCTGACTTCCATGGCTTGTTATTAACTTGGTGCTGACTTCTATCACTCTTCAGCAGCGTCAATATTTTATGAAGTATACACTTGCTGAGTTGGTTTGACTCTTGAGGTGCTGTATCTTTCCTCAGCATGAATTGATGAATAACATTAGCGAGTACCAAGTCTTGACACTCTTTGAAATAATCTGGGCCGAGCTCGTGAAATATACATGCAGTGCACGGCACGGTTTTGTCACTTGTCGCCTGACTTCCACTTAAAGTGCTTTGGTAGCAGTGTGCAGCAGCTCCACTCGGATATGCATCAAATGGCTTTCAGAACTATTAATGCCGTAAATAAATATTGATCCGGTTCCTTGAAATATGTTCCCGTACTTGTTCATCTTCCAGGAGGAATTCATAATTCAGAGCTCGAGCCCAAGGGAATAGCCAATGGTGTCTTGAAGCTTTAAAAAAGATATTTTTTGTTCCCAGCTTAATCTAAACAATGATGAAATACTATTTTCTACGGGTGAAACATAGGTGTCCATCATCATTTTTGCTTTGCTGCTATCATGCATGGAACAGGAAATAAGTATATATTTTGTGAAAAGAGAAACCTACAACCTATCTACTTACAACCAAAATCCAGGCGCAGATGGTCCCATATAGTCCTCCGTGGGCTGCTACTAGTGGCCAAACTCGGTTTTATGGGTATAAAAACTCCTTGGCTGGCTATTGTTAAATTACTTTAAGGGACCTGTTTAAAAAAGTAGGGGAATCTCAATTTCCATTGTTTTTACTCTCCTTCGCATTATGCATTCAGAACTATTAATGTCGTAAATAAATATTGATCCGGTTCATTATGCATTTGGGCAACAAAAAAAACCATGTTGGTGAAAAAGTACTGTCAAAATTATTCTGAGTATTTTTTCCTTGCTGGTAGCTTTGATCACTGGCAGGCTGATCACGGTGGCCCCGCTCTTTTTACTGCAGGGAATGGGCGCTTGAGCAAGCGCTCGTTGCCTGCAAATCTTGGCTCGAGCGAAGTCCCGCCACATGGCGTGACTGAGGAACAAGAGAGCCACCATCCTGCGTTAGGCAGGTGCAAAGTAGTTAAAAGGCATTTTATTGATAAGAATCCATATACAATTAACCTTTTCTCCAGACTTTTCTCCTAGGAGGTAATTAATTAACTTATTTTTTAAAATAACTTTTCAGCACTTTGCAATTGAAAAAGCACCAAAAGTTGGTGAAGAAGTACTGACAAAATTATTCTGAGTACTTCCTTCCTTTCTGGTGGCCTAAAAGGCATTTTATTGACAAGGTAAAAAAAATATCACTTATAGTATTTCTACAATTGCAGAGTGATGAAAAGTTTTTTTTTTTTTTCAGATAAAATAAAAAATTATCTCCAAGAAGAAAACTCAGGAGAAAATTTAACTAGATAAGGTCCATAGTCGCCTTACTGTACCTACAATGCCTATTAAAGTCATTAATTTCAAGAAAGTCGCACAAAATTTTAAAGGCACGGTTTTACAGAGTGTACATAAACTTGCGAACCACTGAAATTAATATACAGTCAATAAAAGATGAAATAATTTGTCTGTGAACATTGTTGGAAAAAATACATATTTTGGCCTTTATATAATCGGTGGACGGTTGGTACTGGAAGTGGTATTAATTGAATACAGAGTGAGATTACCATTTAATAATTTAAATAAACAAAAACACAAAACAACAGTATTCTGGCTAAAGCAAGCAGCATTTACTTTGCTAGTTGTTCTAGTTCTGATGAAGCAAAAAAAAAAAAAAAAAAAAACCTTACCAGACTGACAAAAGAACTCATAAGACAAATAACATTTATATTGCGCTTTTCTCCTTGCGGACTCAAAGCGCCAGAGCAGAGCAGCAGCCACTAGGGCACGCTCTATTGGCAGTAGCAGTGTAAGGGAGACTTGCCAAAGGTCTCCTACTGAATTAGTGCTGGCTTACTGAACAGGCAGAGCCGAGATTCGAACCCTGGCCTCCTGTGTCAGAGGCAGAGCCCTTAACCATTACACCATCAGCCAACTGCTCAATATGTTTTGTTAAAATGTATTGTATTTTCTTCCAAAAATATTCTCTGTCTGCATTATTTAAATTACATGGACTGATTTACGAAGTCACTGAGAGCTCAAATGTGAACCCTTATTTGTTTGTATTTAATGCAATCCCTGTGTGTACATTCAGGTCACAAATGACAGCAAGGAGCAGGGATTTTTCAGCAGTAACCTGTGCAGTTCATGCACATTTATATGATAGTGTCTATGCATCACCAATGATGACAATGCTTTCACATGAGCACTATTAATCTATTAATAAAAAAGAGCTCTAGTGATGCAATGTAGAGCTCAACAAGCATGTTTCTGTGCACATGCACAGTAGCCTAAAATTGAGGATTTTTTTTTTACATACTCATGTCTCTGCATCAGTACTTAATATTATATAATTTTACTTATTTATTCATCCTTTTTTCTTGTCAGTATGAAATTACTGAATTACAATTAAGATGTACTTTTAAGAGAGTCACTAATGTGCTCCTTTTATGCCCAGTTATATTGCAGGCCTGCTGCCAATGAACCCAATTAGTTGCGAGATGTTGCATCATTTTTTTTTTAAACATTACACAAACTTTCACACTCTTTTGCTCTATGGTCGCATCTTTTTTTGAAACATGTTCTGCCATCAAATTCTAAACGAGCATCCATGTACGTTTTCCAGATAGGGACAAATTTGTTGGTGGCCCTCTATGATAAAAGAGATACACCCAATTGTCTCTAAATAAAACTTTTATTGCATATTTTAAAGTGTACCTGAGGTGACATGATGAGATAAACATGCATATGTACAGTGTCAAACATTATTATACTTTTCAGACTATAATACGCTCATGAACATAAGACGCCCCAAGGTTTGGAGGACAAAAACCAGGGGAAAAAATATAAACTACACCTGGTGCATCCATGGTCAAGGGGTATCTTGTGGATTATTTCCCCTTTGTACCTTATGCCCCCTTGTATTTCTTGTGTCTCCCTGTGTCCTCCTCTGCCCCCCTTGTGTCCTCCTGTGTCCCCATGTGTCTGCCTCTGTCCTCCTTGTGTTCTCCTCTATGCCCCTTTGTGTCTCCCTTGTGACCTCCTCTATTCCCCTTTGTGTCTCCCTGTGTCCTCCTCTGCATGGGCACAGTACAGGGAGTCCCAGACATTGTGGCGGGTTGGAGGTTTGTATTGACAGGTGTTCACAAGTCAGGAACTCCTTCCATTTGGACTATAAGATGCAATGACTTTTTTCCCCACTTTTGAGGGAGAAAAAGTTTTATGCTGGGAATACACGGTGCGTTTGAAATTATCAATGGAGCCGCTGATGGCTCAATTGATCATTTCCGACCTGTCTGATACCCCGCCGGATCGATTCCGCGCTCGATACCGGCGGGGAGAACAATAGAAGAAACACACGGAAGATTAGTAAATGCCCGCGGGGACAAGCGGGAATCGATCTGCACGCGCACGAGCAGGGACGTGCCGGTATCGAGCCAGCGGCTCGATTCCGGCGCACAAACGCACTGTGTATTCCCAGCATTATAGTCCAAAAAATACAGTAATAATTAAGCTGTGTTCCTTTTTTCTTTTACTGCCTGAAATAGTTAGCCTTCAGGCATGCAAGTAGCAGTTTCTCCCTTGTGAGACCCTTGCTGAATTATAACCCCCACTGATAAGGAATTACAGAAATACCGCTTTTTCTGGCAAAGGACAACTCCTAAGAGCAGACGATAGATAAAAAAGGATAATAGTTCATGGATTTTAGCTATGAAGCTCTTGAGAGACTGCCTTTAAGCAGAGGCAATAAAACATTAAATCTACTCTGTAAAGTAGCTTTCTAACACTAGGCAGTAATAATACTGTCAGCTGGAGAGCATAATGGTTGTCTTTGATAAAGGGTTTGAGCTTTTAACATCCTGACTCAAGCCAGTATGTAAAACAGTAGAATCTTCGGGCAAGGCTCCCTAATTATGCTGGTTGCCCGTGGAGCACTCCTTAAGTAACTGCAGCCCTGAAGAGCTTTGAGTCCACCAGGAGGAAAGGATGGATATCTGTTATGTCATGTGTCTTGTCTTTGCCAGAATGTCTTGTTAGTCTTGATAAACTATATATATATATGTATATATATATATATATATATATATATATATATATATATATATATATACATATATATACACTGACAGATGGTGTGTTCATAAGAATGATGGCCCTTGACCTTGGAGATCATCTTGTATCTTTTTAGACGTTGTCCTTGGATTTCTGCCTGTTTTGCCATTGACTTTCAGAATCAGAATCAAGTTTAATGGCCAAGTACAGGGGTTGTACCTGGAATTATTTTTGGCACAGACAGGCTCGAGTAGTACAAAAAAACAAGTTACACATATATGCAGTATAGTACAAGTTACACAGATATACAGTATTGAAGACAAACAGATATACAGCAAGTAGAGTAATTCAAAGTAAGGAAGACAGTAGAGTAGTTTAAGTGACTCTAGACTAGTTGGGGTGGTGTAATGGGTGGGCTAAACTACCCAGGTGTAAGCGCTGGAGCATGGGAGTGCAATGTGGAGGGTAAATTGAGGAGATCAATGGCTTGGGGAAAGAAGGTGTTCCTGTGTCTAGTGGTCCTGGTGGGTAGGGACCTATAGCAGTGGCCTAAAGGGAGAAGACTGAAGTAGCGGTTGCCAGGGTGGGTGGGGTCGCCTGCTATCCTCGCAGCCCCTGAGCGCAGTCTGGACGAGTAGAGAAGGTTGAGTTGTGGGAGGGGAGTACCGATGATCCTTTCTGCAGACTTTATGACTCTTTGTAGCTTGTACCTGTCCCTCGCAGAGGCCCCTGCATACCACACGATGATGGAAGAGCCAAGTATTGACTCAATGGCAGCAGAGTAGAAGCAGGTCATAATGTCTTGCGACATTCCGAACTTTTTCAGCTGTCGTAGGAAAAACAGGCGTTGTTGTGCTTTCTTCTGGATCATTGTGGTGTTTTCCTCCCACCTTAGGTTGCTGGATATGGTGGTGCCTAGGAAGCGTGCGTGCGGGACCCTGGCAACCTCAGTGCCTTCGATGTGGACCTGGGGGAGTTCGGAACGGCCTTTTCTGAAGTCAATGATCAGTTCTGCGGTTTTGGCTGTGTTCAGAACGAGCTTGTTTGTCTTGCACCAGTTGCAGATATTCATAATCTGTTGGCGATAGGCTCGTTCATCGCTCTCATCTATAAGACCAAGGATGGTGGTGTCATCTGCAAACTTGATGACCTGGACCGAGTTGCTTGTTGAGGTGCAGAAGTTTGTGTACAGCGAGAACAGCATTGGGGACAGGACACACCTGGGGGGCACCTGTGTTGGTGACTCGCATCTGCGAGGAGAAGGTGCCCAGCTTGACTGTCTGAGTCCTGTTTGTAAGAAAGTCCCTCAGCCAGCTACAGGGGCTGGGATGCACATTGAGGAGAACTAGTCTGTCGACCAGAATGTCGGGGCTGATAATATTGAAGGCAGAGCTGAAGTCCAAGAGGAGGATCCTGGCATAGGTATTTGGTCTGTCTAGGTGGCTCAGAACGTGCTCCAGGCTGATATTGATGGCATCCTCCACGGACCTGTTGGCCCTGTAGGCAAACTGGTAAGGATCCATCAGATTCTTGGTGGTGTGTTTCAGGTGGGAGAGGACCAGCCTCTCGAAGACCTTCATGATGTTTGATGTCAGTGCGACAGGTCTGAAGTTGTTTAGGTCAGTGGCGCCTGGTTTCTTTGGGATGGGGATGATTGTGGAGATTTTTAGGCAAGAGGGAACCCTGTGTTCCTTTAGGGATTGTGAGAACAGGGAAGTGAGGACTGGGGCCAGTTGGTCTGCGCAGGTTTTTAGGCAGAGGCTTGACACACCATCTGGGCCCGAAGCTTTCCTGGGATTGAGTAGCTTAAGGTGTCTAAGAACCTCGGCCTCTGAGACCATCACTGCGGCTGGGGGGCCTGGGCTAGTATGAGCCTGAGAGGTTGTGACCGGTGGCACCTGGTCATAGGGTACATCCTCATGGTTGTCTTCAAACCTACAGTAGAACCTATTCAGATCTTCTGCTAGCTTAGCGCTGGGAGTCGTGTGATGAGGTGGAGTCTTAAAGTTTGTGGCCACCTTGAGACCTTTCCAGACTTCGCGCGAGTTATTTGAGCAGAGGCTCAGCCGCAGTTTCTCAGAGAATCTTTTTTTTTCCGCTCTCAGTTCTTTGTTGAGGGTGTTTTTGGCCTTCCTGTACTCCTCCTGGTTGCCACTCTTGTGGGCTTCCTCCTTGGTTCTACGTAGCAGACACAGCTTGTTTAACCAGGGTTTATTATTGGGGTGCACCCTATAGGACTTTGACGGGATGCACATGTCCTCGCAGAAATTGATGTACGATGTGACTCTATCTGCCCATTTATCTAGGTCGCCGTGCTGTGGGGCAAGGGCTGACCAGTCGGTGCAGTCAAAGCAGGCCTGTAGTTTTAGCTTCGCTTCCGTCGTCCATTTCTTGGATGTCTTAAGGGCTGGTTTGGAGTTCTCAAGTCGCCTTTTGTAGGTAGGAATCAGTTGGATGAGGCAATGGTCTGAGTTGCCGAGGGCTGCTCGAGTGGTAGCCTTGTAAGCGCCCTTGAGGATGGTGTAGCAGTGATCCAGAGTGTTCTGGTTCCTGGTTGGGCATGAGATGTGTTGTACGTAGCGTGGCATCTCTGAGTGGAGGTTGGCTTGGTTAAAGTCCCCATAATGATGAAGAGGGAGTCTGGCAGGGCCGTTTCCCATTTCGCGATGGTGTCACTTAGGGTATGCGTGGCACTCTTGGCGTCTGCGTCAGGGGGGATGTAGACCCCGGCGAGTACAAAAAAGGCAAATTCTCTTGGTGAGTAGTATGGCCTGCAGTTGATTAAGAGGACTTCGAGGTCTGGAGAGCAGCTTTTGGTCAGGATGGTCAGGTCGCGACACCACTTGGAGCTGATATAGAAGCATACCCCTCCGCCTCTCTTTTTACCAGATGAGGTGGGGTCTCTGTCTGCGCGAAGGAGGTTGAAGCCTGGCAGGTGCAGAAAATCATCTGGGATACTGTCGTTGAGCCACGTCTCTGTAAAGCACAGAACAGGGTTCAAATGAGGGCTTGTGGCTCAGTAACTGGATTTCATCTAACTTATTGGGAAGGGAGCGGATGTTGGCTAGGAGAATGGATGGAATGGGTGACCGCAGCCCTTTCTTTTTCAGTTTCACCAGTGCTCCTGCACGCTTCCCCCTGTGGCATTTTCTTCTGTGCCCTAGCTCGTAGTTTCCCATTAGGAGGTCTACATGCTCCCAGATCGCCTCCTTTAGGTTAGTAGGCTCAGGTAGTGCATTGTTCGGTGCGTGTTCCCAGTGTACGAGTTCGGCTCTACTGAGGATTGTGCGGTGGGTGGTATGGGCCTGCATCGTGGGGGGGGGGGGGGGGCCTGCAGGTGAAGGGGGGAGGGGGACGCAGCAGAGTGTTAGTTGGCAGTGCCGTAGTAGTCGTAATACAGCACGAAAATATTATCAGTGGGTACAGGTCATAACAGCACAGAAATAAAAGAAAATTTCCTCAAAGCAGTATTACAATCATACAGTAAATGGTAGTATCATACAGTGCAGGTATACTAGGCAAGTACAGCAGTTCTCCCGCGGGTACCGTGTAAACAGACCAGTAGCCTAGGGGCTAGTAGCTCGCATACATATAAAACAAAACAACGTGTTGGCAGATGGATGCAGACACCTATAAAACAAAACAACGTGTTGGCAGATGGATGCAGACACAGTTTTAAAGGGGCTAGTAGTTCACTGATAGTTTAGGGAATATATGACAAGGTGTCGACAGATAAATGGACTATGCCGCAGACTGGGCGCACGGCAACAGACCTACAGAGTGTATCCGGAAAAGTAGCCAAAGTGCGAAACAGCAGCAATTTAGTTCTGGCACAGGGGAGCAAGGCCAGCTGCAGTGCAGTAGAAAGAGAGAAGGCAGCATTAGCAGGAAGCTTGCGTGTGCAGCTTACCAGGCAGCTCAGCGGGCTGGGTGCCTCCTCCCAGGGGTTTGCTACGTGCCTCAGCAGCAGGCAGCCCGGTGTCCATAGTTCGGTGTGAGGGGTGGTTACTCACCGGTGCAGGCTGGTAGTAGCAGGCGGCAGGAGCGGAGGATGCCTGGATGGCTTCAGACCCAGGTCCCTCCGTAGCAGGGTGGAATGGTCGCGGCCCCTGGAGCCCTGGGTCAATCTGGCAGGTAGCCAGTAGCCAGCCCCCTCCTTGAGTTCCCCAGAGCAGTTGGCAGGCAGCGGGCAGCTGACCACGTGGGTGGCCAGGGTGAGCGAAGAGGAGGCAGATTCTAGGAGGCAGATTCCAGGCGGCGAGTGGAGCTCAAGCGTGGGAGGCCCAGTGCCGAGAAGGGGCGGCAGAGCGAGGTCACAGAGAGCTGCAGTTCCAGGCAGGCGGCCCGAGTTCCTCGCTCCATGGACGGCTGAGGGATGCTGCGTCGGGACACAGAAGCAGCAGAGGCCTCCCACGTGGTGAGCACGTGGGGCCAGTGGTCTGCGGCGGAGGAGAGCCGGGGCACTGGGCCTCTAGCAGCAGTTCGTCTGGGGCGTCTTGGGCATCGGCATCAGGTCCACCCAAGCCTCATCCACCTGGTGTCTGTGCAGGGAGCAGTGGGGGAGCGTCGGGCCCCGAAGCCGATCGGAGCGCAGCTGGCGGCAGTAGAACTACAGGTACCCGCTTCCCGATAATTCACTATAACGCAAAAACTGTCTTAACTTACAATCTAGATCTAAGAACTAAAGAAAAAACAAACAAAACTAAACTAAAAGGCTAACCCTAAAATTGCTAAAGGAAAATTACTAAAAAAATTACTAAAAAAAAGTACTAAAGAAGAAGATTTTGCAGGAGTCAAGTGCCGAGGCGGCCTGTCAGTGGCGCCACCGGATGTGACTTTAATCTTACGGCCGCATTCGGGGAGTTTGCTACATTCGTAACTTTATTTTTACAGCTGTTGACAGAGGAACATCAAGCTGCTTGGAAATGATTTTATAACCTTTTGCTTTTAACATACTCATCTCCTCACACAATCCTCCCCTTCACTTTCCTTGGTCCTTTTTTTAGAGTGGGGCAAATTATGATGCCAAATAGGACAATAATAACTTTTCTCAATTACTCATATAGCACTTTGTAAATAAACATATTTACATTTTACACATGTCACAACAGTGTTTGGGGAACGTTATATTTATATTGTTATATTTTCTAAAAAAAAAAATGTTTTGCTTCAATAAGTGATGGATAATTTGTAGAAATAATGCCAGATTAAATACTGCTAAAAATACATGGCGAAGAATGCAGAATGCAGTATATTTACTCAACAATTATAGCATAATTAGCATTTTACAATCTTCACATTTCATTATTAAAGTTATTAGTGGCCATAACACTATTCAAAGACAAATATCTTCCACATAAAACACTTGGTTATAATAATAATAATTCCAATATTTCTATAGCATTTTTCTCCTCTGGGACTCAAAGCTCTTGCGAGGCATCTACTAGAGTGCACTCAGCAGGCAGTAGCAGTGTTAGGGAGTATTGCCCAAGAACTCCTTACTGAATAGGTGCTGGCTTACTGAACAGGAAGAGCCGAGGTTTTAACCCAGATTTCATATGTGAGAGGTAGAGCCCTTACATATGTGAGAGGTAGAGCCCTTAACCATTACACTATCCAGCAACTATGAAGCAGAATTGCCTTTTTGTTGGCAGTCAATTTAGAGACATAATGGTGGCTGGTGAACAATTAGTAAAATATATGATTTGTGGACTGTACCCCCAATGACATTACCAACAGAAATCTGTACCTTCAACTGCCACCCAGGGCTCAACCCAAATGCACCCTATCCACAGTGACATAAATCCAACACATCTTCTCCTTTTTAAGTGCCTTAAAGTGAATGGGAACCGCATTTAAAAAAATGAGACAGATACTTACCCAAGGAGAGGGAAGGCTCTGGGTCCTATAGAGCCTTCCCGCTCCTCTCCTGGTCCCCTCGTTCCAGTGCTGGCTCGCCCGGTAGCAGTATTTGACTAAATTAGTCAAATACTGCTTTACCCGGCCGAAGGAGGCTTCAGAAGTCTTCAGGGAGCCCGAGTGCTCCTGAAGAAGGGCAACCCTGTACTGCGCCTGCGCAAGCACGCTCTCTTGCACGCTCATGCCTGTGTGCAGTATGGAGCCGCACGTGTTCGGGAGGACACGGCTCCCAAAGACTTCCAAATACCCTTTCGGCGGGGGATTGAAATAGAGGGGAGCCAGAACAGGATAGAGGGCACTGAGAGAGGAGATGGAAGGCTCTATATGACCCAGAGCCTTACCTCTCCTTAGGTAAGTATTTGCTTCATTTTTTTAAATGCGGGTTCCCATTCACTTTAAGGGGAATGTGGGCGAGAGTTTATATCACTCTGTGGGTGGCAAGAGGCATTGGATGGCAATGCATCCAAATCAAGTTCCTGGAAACTGACAGTTGTGTATGCTCAGAGCTTGACAGATGGGATTACTCCACTCAGGGCCAGATATTCCATAAGGCACTGTAGGCACACGCTTACAGGCACCTGATGAGGGAAATGCGGCTCACTCCCCTCCCCGAGTGCCTCCCTCCTGCCTTACCTATGCAGAGCCCCCGGGTCTTGGCATTCCACTGACCTGATCTCCCTTCAGTAAAGGGCACCTCAAGCTACCTAATACTTTGGGGTACCTCTAGCTTAATACTTAGGATAACTCTGGCTACCTAATACTTTCCGGCACCTCTAGCTACTTAATATTGAGGGTACTTCTGGCTACCTAATACTAAGGGACACCTTTAGCTACCTTTGACGGGCAAGTAAACTAAGGCAGACGTGACAGCTGGGCCAGCCAGCACACTATCGGTGTGGTTCGGTGGATGTTTGTATGTTCATGGAGGGTGAAGTCTAAGGTGCCAGGACCTCTGTGCCTATAGGCACCTGTGATGTAGATCCAGGCCTGACTCCACTGTACTAATTCGGGAGTAGATAAGGACAGGCAGCCTTCAGTATGGGCCTAGCTAATAATAATAATGATATAGCCCCTTCACTAAATTCCTCATTAATGTTTGCAATGTGTAAAGCTGTACTAAAGGGGCTGCTTGTTATCCAACAAAAGAGGAGTATCATCAGTTTAATTTTCATGAACCAGTTTTTATCAAGCAGTACTTTTATACAACTTTGTGATGTAGTTTTGTACATAGATTGTTATATTCCTTTTGGCTGCCAAAATCAATAACAAGATCTATTTGGTTCCCGTCCATTAAAATGAAGAGGGAAAAAAATAATAATATAATAAGGGAAGCAGATGGGAATTTGTCCTCCGCTACATTAACCATAATACATCTCTTTCTACCCCTGTTATGAAGAAGCATTTCAGCTTCATTAGCCGCTATTAGCAGCAGGATTATTTATAAAACGTTGCAGCAAAACAAATCATAATTATTGCTCTAAAATAATAGCAAGAACAGCACAGCCTAAAGAGCTCGTATGTCAAATGGGCCCTAACTGTTGCAAAACATCTTTATTAGCCAGTAATTATTTAACTGCTTGGTGACTGGATCAAGGGGGGGGGGGGGGGGAGTCTCTGGGTGATGATTTGTCTTCTCGGTACAATATGGGTCTGCTAATGATAAAACAAAATGCACAGGCAGCACAGTGTGATAAAAATCAGTGCATGCAGGTTTATTTAATAAAGCAAAGAGAAAAGTGTGGACCAAAGCTATCAATTAGCCACCGCCGGATTATGCCCCAGAGCTCCCAACTGCGCTTCGAGAACCACCGCTGTGGACGCGCAGTTGGCCAGAGAAACATAAAAAAGTAATCTGTACTTAAAAAGAAGCCATCACAAATAGGCATTTGTAATAATCTGAATCTACTCTGTAAATATTATCTAGCAGGGAAGCACGATTTTTTTGTAGTATTTAAAGGACATCCGAGGTGAAAATCAACTGATGAGATAAACAATTGTATCAATGCTCCTTCTCCTAAAAATGACTTTTTTAGATATTCCACAGTTTTATTTTAGATTTGAATCTAGTTTTTACGTTTTTTTACTGTTTCGTTGTCTCTGCTCAATTACACATGTATTAAAGTATGCCAGAGCTCAAATCTATGAACTATTAACCCTTTTTATCTATTTTCTGCTCTCAGAAGCCATTTACTGACAAAAAAGTGTTTTATGGTTGTCATTCCTTATCAGTGAGGGTTACGCTATAGTCTGACACTTGATAAAGGCCTGTTAGCCGAAACGTTGTGTTGTTTTGTCATTATGGTGCAATAAAATAGTGCTACAATTGCATTTATCCAGGTAGAGACCCAGTCTTTTCCTTCTATTGCTGTGGACTTTTTGCACCCTGAGGGATCCGGGTGTGGACTGGTTGACTCCCTGGCTCAATTGTATTAGACAGTTGAGCTCCTGGGGCTGCTTCTTTTTTCCTGTGGATTACGCTATAGTATGACCCAGGTCTGACAGAAACTGTCACTTTCATACCTGATGTTTAACACTTTCAGGTACAGAAAATATAAAAAGAACACAGCACAGCCATTTCTGTGCTTGGCACTGTACATCCACATGTCTATCTCATTATGTCATATGTCACCTCGGTTGTCCTTTAAGACAAGACAAGACAAATAACATTTATGTTGTGCTTTTCTCCTGGCAGAAGCGTTTGAGCTGCAGCCACTAGGGCTGGATAGTGTAATGGTTGAGGGCTCTGCCTCTGACATGGGAGACCAGGGTTTGAATCTCGGCTCTGTCTGTTCAGTAAGCCAGCACCTATTCAGCAGGAGACCTTAGGCAAGTCTCCCTAACACTGCTACTGCCTATAGAGTGCTTTCAAGTGGCTGCAGCTCTGGCACTTTAAATCCGCAAGGAGAAAAGCGCTTTTTAAGTCTTTGTCTTTTACTGAACTCCTTACTGAATTGTTGTTGGCTTAATGAACAGGAAGAGCTGAGATTCTAATCCTGGTCTACTGTGTCAGAGGTAGAGGAAAGTGAGCCAAAGTGTGCTTCAATAGGACATTGCATAGGCTTAAAAATGCATTTTCATTTCCAAAGTTTAAACTAAATTATTTGAAAAACTGTAGTGATATATATATGTATATACCATTTTTGGTGTCACTATCATGCATTGAGGATTTGCAATCCACCACTAAAATTGGCCCAAAAAACTTCAACGCAAATGCAAAAAAGTAAAAGTAGTCAATTATGGCTGCTATTTCCCAATTTTGCATCATTTTTGCTAGGCAAACATTTGCCACATTTGCTGTGAAATCAAGTTCTACTCTTCCCTAGTGCCCAATGGTAGAAACAGTATATCATATATAGGTGGGGGGTTGCAATCAACTGCAAAATTTGGTTCCAAAGTCTTCAAAGCAAATTTGAAAAATGGGTAAAATTTCACAAAATTTGTCATTTCACAAAAACTTTGTGACACCCTTAATGGTACCCAGCTGTATATATGATGGTATCGTATTCTATAACAAAACAGATAATGAGGCTTGTAAGTTCCCATATTGGTGGCATTCATGTCCCAAAGGGCACATTTCCCACTTAAATCATGATGACAGGAATTCATCCCCCCTGTAATCCTTGAGGTCCCTTGGTGTCTGTTCTTCCGCTAGTGGCTTCGCGATGAGTCGAGCTAAACTGCACGGCCCATCCATGTGCATGTCTCATTCGTGCACCCACCACCGTGAAGGTTCTGTGCATGTGCAATTAACTCTTTTGAGGACAGCGCATGTGCAGAACACGCGGTCACAGGCATGTGAGTGAAATGGGCACGCGGAGGGGCCTGCATGCGTGGTTGTGCACGACTTTTCGCAAAATTGTGTGGCTAACGGAGACACCAGCAGAAGAATGGAGGGAGTCCAGAGGACACCGTCGCCAAGGGACCTCATGGATTCAGGGGGCTGGAGGGAGCCTCAGGTAAGTTCATTATGGCATTTTTGGGTTTCTGCCCTTTAAGGTACATGATAAGGACTCCCCTATTTCAGCACAAAAGTCTCAGGTTTAGACACTCCAGGAGAAAATAGCTATATGTATGTTCTTTCCATATTAAAATGGCTTTTCTCCAGGTGCTACAGTGTCTTCCTACATATCTCCACCCCCATTTAAAGAACATACTAATATGTTAATTGGCACTCACTAAAAACAGGTTTTACATTATGGTAGTCCCATTAGATTGTGAGGTCCACTGTGGTGAATTTTCTATTTCATGCACTGTGGAAACCATGGCAGTGCTACTCTTGTGCATAATAATAAGAAAAACAATAGTATTTTTTAACTCTGGCAACAATTAAAAAACTTCAGATAGAGCAAAGGTGAGGTGAGAAACTGACAGATTTTACTGTTAGGATCTGATTTACTAACATCGAGCAAAATAGCTATCTACTGCATTCAAGTGAAACACCATCCTCAGTATTTATTCTAAAAACATCTATAAGCATTCCCATGGTTGGCAGGATAAGAGCCCACAATGCTACTCAGTAAATGTATTATTCACTCATTGGCCATAGCTATGGGTTTATGAGTCAAAGGTGTTAGCTGTAGTCATTGGCAGCAAAGAACAGGCCATGATTTTTTTTATATAAATTTATTTTTATCACAATAAAATGTTAATACAAAATCACTGCAAACTCAAATAAATATAGTAATAAAAACATTTTTTCTAAAAAAAAGCAGACCTCCCAAGACAATTATGCCAAACCTATATCCATTCAGGGCAAGACCAACAAGAAATGGAGCAAAACGGTGTCAACCCCCTTCTAAGCCGATGTGCACACATGACTTTCAATATTTTGGGCACACCCTTAACTCTTTCTTAATGCACCCCTGTCCCAAAAGGAGGGAGGTGCAAGGGGCATTTACCCACCTCTGTGTCCCCAAAAAAGAGGTGGAAGCAATAGAATGGGGGCTCTTAGTGAGCTCCTAAAGAGGGCAAAAAAATAAACATTCCACCCAAATGAATAAATAAAAAAGGTAATTTTAAGAACTCTTACTTATTACAGATGATTATTAATACAATGAAAGTAACGTTAAGCTCCACCCTAGGAAAAAAAAACTAAAAAAAACTTTTAATGGAGTAAAATACACATGCTTGCTTTTAAAATAAATGATGTTTAAGTCCAGAGTTGTAAATCCATTAACTAGTTTTCCAAAACTTTTTAATTTTTTTTTTTATTTTGTTGCTTGATTAGAGAACCACCAACCACATTCCCTGCATTATAGCTTCAAAATGGCAGGAATATCATGGCTGGTATTTGAATTTTATGATAAAGCATTCACATTGGCCCAGACCAATGAACCAATGGGAGTACTCTTCAGAGTAATAACCGCGGCGCCCCAACAAATGATAGGTGCAGTGCTGCTGTGTGAGGACGAATCCTTGCATCCAAACAGTCAATTATGCAACGCAAACACAGCGCTACTGTACTCTTCTGGATGGTTGATATATTTCTCCACTCCTCCACCTGTATGCACTCAGTGTGCAGATAGAGCAAACAGGGAGGCTTTTTAGTGGAATATACACAACTTTTATTTCTGGATAAAAAGGCACATACAGGTAGTTCGAGGATAGGCACTTACTTTAAGAGGGTCCCAATCTACTTAGGACCCTCTCTGGCTGATAGCGCTTCCCACTCCAGGTGGCACTCAGGCCCCTCAACTCGATCCTGTGTCTCTATTGCCCGCTCCTGTCCCGACTAGTTTCGGCTATTGCCGTCTTCAGGGGATAAACCCAAAAAAATAAACATTCCACCCAAATGAATAAATAAAAAAGGTAATTTTAAGAACGCTTACTTATTACAGATGATTAATTAATACAATGAAAGTAACGTTAAGCTCCACCCTAGGGGAAAAAAAAACTAATAAAACTTTTAATGCAGTAAAACACACATGCTTGCTTTTAAAATAAATTATGTTTAAGTCCAGAGTTGTAAATCCATTAACTAGTTTTCCAAAACTTTTTTAATTTTTTTAAAAAATTTTGTTGCTTGATTAGAGAACCACCAACCACACTTCCTGCATTATAGCTTCAAAATGGCAGGAATATCGTGGATGGTATTTGAATTTTATGATAAAGCATTCACATTGGCCCAGACCAATGGACCAATGGGAGTACTTGGCGACTTCTTGCTGACAATCCACATTCATCCATAGTCCCCGCCCCGTAGGAGAGATCACATCAGCTTCTGTCATTTTGACTATTCCACATCCGAAAGATGAGCTTCACATCAAACAATTATCAAAGAGTAAATGAGTTAACATACTTAATCAATTACGTTGACTAGTCAGTCTAATTACAGTTTCAAAGAAAAGCCTGTAAGTAGCAACTTCTTTGTCACCTCCTAATTTGAAAAACGCTAATTAAAAAGCAGCAGAGCTCTTTGTGGAGCCTTTACATCTCCTCGTCCTTCCAACTAAGGATGATTTTTTTTTTGTTTAGATCATATTATTCATTTAATCATTCAGCTGAAACCAATTTACACCTCTCTCCGTATTAATGCGATACAATGCAGCCCAGAGCTATTTGATTCCATTTCCCGGGTTTGCCAGAGATTATACAGCTGTATTCCGGGAGAATAAATCATCTGCTATGGGAAGGTCTCGCTGCACCTACTTTCCCGATGGCATGCACGGAGAATATTAACCTAATAATCACACATCTCTTCCTGCTGAAATTACAGCCAGGATGCTGATTTTAATTAAGAACGCGTTATGTGATTATTGCGACTCCTGCTACTTGTAAAAATTACGCTAAACCTAGAAACAAACGAAGAATTCTCTCCGGTGGCTCTACGCAAGCAGAGGGTCGACCTTGAATATAGTTGTCAATTTATTACCTGGAACTACAGTTCCTGGAAGTGATCAACTGCAAATTAAAATCCCCAGTTTTTTTTTCTCTTTATTAGAAGCTTTATGAAAGTAATTTATTTTTACACAACATCATTTTTTCTCCATTTGACTTTTACATGAAGTTTACTTTATGTAATTGTGAAATCCATTGTGACAATAGGGTTTCATGAAACATTGAGATTAGGTTTGTGGAAAACGTAAATACAAAAATAAAAGCTTCCAGGAATTATTTTCAAAATAGCCCAAACTGGGGTAGTATGTTATGGCTGGTGATGGATATAGTTTAGTGGTGTGTTTATACTCACAAAATGAGGTTGCAGAGAAGCAACCGCTCAATGCGCAGGAAGGGAAGTACCACCCCCTTTCAGTCTTTAGTAGAAGGTAGGTCGCAGCTCCAAGAAAAAGGCCATTTTAGGTAACGGGGTCTACCCGCTGGGTGTCCCTTGCCAAAGGGATAGGTCATACAGATCAAGAATAGGAGGTGCCAAATAGTATATGCCTATGTTATATATGTGCAAGAAAGGTTTGGTCCAAACTTAAAATGAGGAGGACTCAAAATAAAATTGAAGGGTAACTTTATTTAAAACACTGGACAATGCGTTTCACTGCCCACAGCTGCTTCCTCGGGACAATATCAGTGCAATTAAGAGCATATAGTGGTCTTAGGCGCTTATCAGTATTTTTTGGGGATGTGGGAAGAAACTGGAATGTCCAGAGGAAACCCATGCAGAGACGAGGAGAACATACAAATTTTGTGCAGATAGTGTCCCGGATGGGATTTGAACCAGGGACCCAGCACCACAAGGCAACAGTGCTGTCCACTATGCCACTGTGCTGCCTACGTGACATCAGCCAAAGAAGGGATTGCAAAGGAGCAATATTTCACTATTAGCAGGAAGCTAGGTAGGGAATGGTTAGTGTGAAAGATAGGTTAAGCCAAACATTAGTAGAATATAAATAACATTACCAATATTCTTCTATCGACATTATCCAGCACCAGCACCCAAGTTTGTGGGCACTGATCCCTCACTATTCAGATCAATAGCTTTCTGTATGGATACAGTAACCAGCTGGGATCGTCGATGAGATGCAAATAATTTCAAGCTGATGCAGGATTATGTGAATTCTGTATGCAAAATTATGCAGCTTGAATATAAACCAACTTTATTCCATCTTGATGAGATTCAATAGGCACACTTTCAAGATGCATGAAGTTGCATACAGAGTTCACATACTGTAATCCTGCATCAACACAAATTAGTTTACATATAACAGGTTTTAGCCAAGATCTGTTTAAACTGCCACCTGCTGGACATACATGCTACACAGAATTTCTTCCTAGCCATATTGCATATGCCACATTATTTATTTTTTTCAACTTTTATTTTTATTGAACCACTTTTTTCATGAGATAAACGATAACAACAGAGTGCTGCATTGCATACAATAATCTTACAAGTAATTGGCCCTAGACTATGATACATACATAGACATATGACTATGGTAGGGATTAGATTGTGAGCTCCTCTGAGGGACAGTTAGTAACAAGACTTTATTCTCTGTACAGCACTGCAGAAGATGTCGGTGCTATATAAATACTAATCAATAATAATATGACAACAATTCATATTGGGGATATGACACATTAGGGACATAAATTCATGCTTCTCACAGTAGATCCAATAACTGTAGTGGTAGAAAGCTATAGGTTACAGCAAGGGTGCCCATTAGGTAGATCGCGATCTACCGGTAGATCGCAAAGGTCTTCATGGTAGATCCCGACCCCACTACATTTTCCATTCTGTATATACAAGTGTGCTCCTAAAATTGTGCATAGGTAGATCACTTTGACTTGCTAATTTTTAAAAGTAGCTCACGAGCCGAAAAAGTGTGGGCACCTCTGGGTTACAGCAATAGGTTAGGATCAAACAAAGCATATACAAATTTATATAACTCCCTGCAAGGCATATCGGGTAGACCAGGAATCCCAAATTTCATTGAATCTAGATGGTCTGGTGGAAAGGTCCGAGGTAAGCCTCCCGAAGGTAGATGGCTTGGACCTTATGAAAGAGGAAGGCCTGAGGGGCAGGAGGTTATCTCCAACTTTTTAGCAACCAAGGCCTGGGCAGCATTACATACATATACAAGGCGCACTGGTGTTTTTTGCACTCAGAAGTTGGTTTGTGGAAGAGGGCCAGAAGGGGATCCATTGTATGCGCAGTATCTTGGACACTTGAAGCATCATTATTTTTTTTTATCTGAATTTGACAAATGAAAACAAAATAATGCTCACTGCATTCAAGTTAAAAATAAAACCTTAAATTGTATTCTCCAATAATGGCAGTAGACCAGATTAAAATAGCTGAAGGATTGAAGTCCTATTGATATTCTCCATGAGCAGCCCAGGTCACACAATATATCGCTACTCAAAACACAGGCCACTGAACTAAGAACATGAGATCAATCCATCAACGTCCATTTATTTTGTCACCAAGCAAAAAAACTGATTTATTTCATGAATCTGATCTTAACGGAGATGCATGACCTGATTTGATTACATCAATTCTTATTTAGTTTGGAAAAAATTCTACGAACTTGGCTAGAAAGGCCCCCAGACTTTTTTTCTCTCCACTGTGAATATAATGGCGCCATGGCATTGCAGTGATCTCTTTTTCAAATATCCTAATGCATTTTGACATAAGGAATAATGTGCAAATTCTCACTCCTTCATAACATTTAGGTCAGGACTTCTTTCAGAGAGAGACATACACTATAAGATCGAGTAAGCAGATGGGCTTTTCGGAAATGTCAAGCAAGGAAATGACTTAGCCTTCTGGGGCAATCAGTCATGAGTTATTCATCTTTTGCAGGAAGACACGCTATCATAAACACTGTCTTACACTGTGAATGAGTTTGGTTTAAAATATCCCATTTCCAAATAAGTTTAATTTGAAAAGGAAAAAATGCACCCCAGGAGACAAATCTAGGTAGCACGTCCACAGGCTTCAAAATATATCAGGTTTCCTAAAGGCCATCTGGGGGGGGGGGGGGGCAGGGGGCACATATCCTCTAATAACTTAGAAAGCAGGGTTCTCAGACATTATCTGAAATGTGTGTGAAAGAATATGTCACATGACCAGAAGCCCAATCAATTTCTTAGAGAGGAGTGCAATCGGTTTTAACCTGTAAAGGACTGACTCATGTCAATTGGCGTGAGCGCGGTGGCAGCCGCAGGACTGCCTAACGCCAATTGGCGTGCAGTCCTGGGGGCGTGTTTTGCAGGAGATTGCATGCGCCAATGCGCCACTCCCCTCAGTCATCAGTCTCCCAGCGACAATCGCAGCTAGGAGACTGTTAGACAGTGAAAACGCTGTCTATTTACTCTGTACAGTGCTGTGATCTATGGCAGCGCTGTACTGGGGACAGCCATGTGACACGGCTGTCCCCCTGGGTGGCAGGGAAGGGATCCACTGTTATAGGCTGAAACCTATGACAGCCGCTGATTGGCTGGTGGGGGGAGGGAGGGAGGTAGGCAGAAAAAATAATAACAATATTTATAAAAAAAAACACATTTAAATATTTATAATAAAATAAACACACATCCTGGGAATGATGATAGCCCCCCAACAGAAAGCTCTATTGGTGGGCAGAAAAGGGGGGGGATCACTTGTGTGCTGAGTTGGATGGCCCTGCAGTGAGGATCTAAACCTGCAGTGGCCTAATTAGGAAAAAAATAGCCTGGTCACTAGGGGGGTGTAGGCCCAGGGTCTTCAACAGGTTCAAAAAGATGGTAATTCCATGTGACCACTTTCTCTTCTTCAGATTGCAACACCCATGCAAGTTATGCAAATCATTTCAGTTTGCCTTCATGAGCCAGGAATGCATCCATTCATAGGGATGCTCATTTGGATTCCACGGAAATGAAATGTTTGCATTTCTGATCAGAAGTCGGATTTCTGTGGAAAGAATGCATTACAGCACCTCGGTAATTTTAGCCCTATTACAGAACTCGGAAGCATTTGACCAATCAAAGAATGAAGAGTCAGCTTGAAAGTATTTGGCCAATCAGAAAATGTGAAAAATTACCCCCCAAAAAATACTCCTCGGAAATTGGAAAAACGGAGAGTGAAAATTCAATTTCTGCAGAAATACTGAATTACCCACAACTAATTTTAGCCCAATTACAGAACTCGGAAGCTTTGGACCAATCAGAGAATGCAGAATCAACTTGGAAGTATTTGGCCAATCACAGAATGTAAAAAATGACCAAAAGATGCTCCTCACAAATCGGAAACGGAAATCTGCAGAAGCTGTAATCGGCATTGGGGGAAATTAGAATTTTCAAGGAATCGTAAATTGTCATTACCGTCTGTGCCTAGCCATTCATTTACAGCACAATTAGAATGCTGAATCACTCGGTATCATACATCCACCTTACATACAGCTATTTTGAAAATGTTTGACTTAAAGTAAAAATGTGTATGACTCAATGATGTAGCGAGGGTTGGAGGAGCAGAGAGACGAGATATCCAACTAAGATCTGTCAGGTCAAAGACTTTTACAATGGAAAGATAATTTGCATTGATACATTTGCTCTATCATTGTAGATTATACAGTGAAACCTAGCATCAGAAGGGGAACTTGCAACTTACTCTCTAATGTGTCGTTCTATTTCAGCTCGCTCAGCGGTAATGGTAGATGTCAGAAGAACAGCAGCAGGTGTTCCGGGCTCGTCCTTTTCTCATCATACTTGTCTCAGAAACATGATTTGACTGCAATGGCTTTCAACTTCAGTGACCTTTAAGTTGAGTTTCTTTGTGACATTTGTTATGGTGAGAGAATAGTGCTAGACAAGGTCACAGGAATGGTAGAGGCTGCGTTCAGCCCGTGCCAGGCTGAAGCATATTGCTCTCTGGAGTAATACTTCATCACTGCCACTCTGAAGTCCTCCATTCCAGAGGAATAGGCAAGGAACTAAATAACCAAGCCCAGCAGCTTCACTGATTTATTAAGGTCGTGAACCAGGAGAGCTCCCATCTCCTGCCAAAAAGCTGGATTTTATCTTAGCATCAACAACAACTTCGAAAACATTAGTCATAAGGTGAGGGCTTAAGTCACTATTTTTTATCTACCCAGGGGAAAAACAATCTTTTTAAGGCTCCATTTAGATGCTCACCACTTTTATAGTGTAAGTGCAAAAGAAAAAAAAAACCCTCATCTTGGTACATTAAAACAAACCATATTAAAACTCTTATCCCTGACCATGATTGATCTGTTAAAGGAGAGCTCCAATTGTGTTTCATTGGATAGGACATTGATGGGATAACAATTACATTTATGATCTTCTGAATACCTACTACGATGGCCTCAAAAGTTATCAGCAGTAAAAAAGTTTTAATACTTTTCAAACTTTGGGGCTGATTCTTTAGATTGTAAGCTCGCAAGGGCAGGGACCTCCTCCTAGTGTTTCTCACACTGCTGTAATTTTAACATATGTACATGTACCAACTACACATCAACTATGTATGTATCTGTATTTATTCTATTCAATGTCATGACTGTACAGTGTCTGGTATTTCTTATGTATATTTGTTCCCCATTATTTGTTTGTACTATGTACAGTGCTACGGAAGATGTTGATGCTATATAAATAAAAAATAATAATAATAATTCACAAAACTTATGTTATGAATTTTCTACGTTAACAGTCTTATCTCGTGAATTGTGCATCATTATCTTCCTTAACACAGAATGTATCCCTTCTTTTCTGTTGTAACTCATAAATGATCTCTTCCCACTTCAGCACAAGTGGATGCAAAATGGACATGGTAGCAGATGTGCTCTGTCCATTTTGTATCCACTCTGCTTGTCCACTCCACATCCACTCGGAAACAATCCTCACTCATGTGTCCCGGCGAGAGTGACAAGTGTGAACAGCCCCTAATTATAAAATAGAAGCCACTCACTGTCAGTTTTACGATGTGTGGAGAATGGACACTATGGCCTGAATTCACTAAGCTTTATTAAACACTTTATCAAACGTTTGATAATTTACCTCATGGGTAAAATCTAATTTTGAATTCACTACGATGTTATAGATTTATTGAACATTTTATCGATAAAACACTCGATAAATCTATAACACCTTAGTGATTTCAAAATTAGATTTTACTCATTATCAAACGTTCGATAAAGTGTTCGATAAAGCTTAGTGAATAGAGGCCAAAATGTCCATTTTACATTGAAAATGCTATTTTTGATTTCAAGAATATATTCACGAAAATACATTGTATTTTGGCAATATGGTCAAAAGAAACACATTTTTTTCCCCGGTGCAAAAATTTGCAAAAAAACGTGAAAGATCACAAATACATTACAAAATTATTTTTGAAGTCTTTTACTCTCAAAAGTTGAATTTTCGAGAATTAATGTGAGAAGACTATCGGCATTTTCACTCTTCTCTGATAAACAAACAAATAAGGATGCAAAGGATGCACAGTCTCAGATCCATCTCACAGAACTCCCAGATCCAACTGATAAATGTGCCCCCTTATTGGAGGGGTTTGTGCGTGTCTCGCTGTACTATGTGTATTTTTAATTTTTTGTTTTACATTTTACAGATAGCACAAAGCTATTGTACCTATTCCTTTTACTTTAGTGGCCTCACATTCTCTCTTTTTTTCTTTGATATTTAAATGCATTATCAATCCCTTTGCAGATTATATCTCGGAAGCAAAAAAAAAAATGTACATATATCAATCTAAAATGGCTTTGTAGCCCGATGGGGATGAGCGGAAAAGAATCCACATTGGCGTAACCTTGAAGATTCAGATGCAGGCGCAACCTTGACAGTAGTCCTGGTGAATGCTTACTGCATCGAGTCCCTTTGTCTAAATTTTAAGCTCTAAATAGGGATGCCTAAATAGCTAATGCTTCCTATTGTAAGCTTCTTAATGGCTGTGCATAACATAAAAGTAAATAGAAAGCTCATAAAACAGTCACACAATATAGAATTCATTTCAATGGCTTTACAAAGCTGAGGCTGTGTTGATGGAAAATAATAGCCGTCCTTTGCAAGGCTCTTGATTCCACTGACTCTGCTCCAGCACAAAACTGATTGTATTTAGGCCAGAGATGAGCAGCCGGCCTGGCTTGGAATATCAAATTTGTGCATCGTGTATCTCTGTTTTATATTGTTCAGAATCCAGTGAAACTGAATGGGTAAAGTGGGACTCCGGACATTTTTTTTTTAAAGAGTCATAAAGTATATGTTTGTTAACCACTTGCTTACCAACAGTCTCTGGCCCCTTACGGACCAGAGACTGCCGGTTCTATTATACGGGGTTTATCGACAAATCGCCACATGGACCCACCACGCTTGCCGGTCACCCAATGCTGCATGCCCCTTGTTCTGCCGTTGCTACGACGGCAGAGCTCTGTGAGCTGGTCAGGAGCCATTTTCACCCTGTTTTGACCCTGTCGTCAATGTGAGACAATGTGATTGGCTCACAGGAAGAGGGAGAGATTTGCGGGAGTGGCGGGTCCGCACATCATGGTAACTGAAATCTACGTCCTAGCAGGAATAAGCAGCCACAAACAAGGCAAAGATTTCAATTACCGCGGTCCAAAATCGGTTAAAAGGAACCCAATCATAAGTTCAAGCTCATAAACAATTCTTAGATAAGGAGAGGGAAGCCTCTGGATCCTATTGAGGTTTCCCACTGCATCCTCTGGACCCCTGCTGCTGTTTGCAGATCATCCAGCTGATTGAGACCAAGCTTCTGTTCCAATATGAGTGTGGCTGTGCTGCAGCAATGCAAGCATGGCCACACCTGTGCAGTAGCTTGGAGACACTCGTACATGAGCAAACCTTACTGTGAAGGTTTTCAGATTACCAACAAGCCATTGTCTGCAATCTTTGGAGGGTCCACATTCAGTGACAGGACCAGAGAACAGTGAGGGAAACCTCATTAGTATCCAGAGGCTTTCCTCTTCTAAGGTAAGTATGTGAATTTGTTTGTATCCAAGCTTCAGCACAGGCACACTTTAACCTCTTTAGAACTACAGACTTACACCCCCTAGCGTAGTGCAGCCCACTTTATAGCACAGCCATACAACTTAGCACCCAAATGAATCTTACCTCCTGTTCTGCCCACCAACAGAGCTTTTTGTTGGTGGTATCTGATAGTTGTTGCGATTTTTTTAAAATTATTTTTTTTTATTTTTTTTTAAAAGTCATTTTTTTTTATTTTTTAATTAATAAAAAAATTGACTTAAAAAAAAAAGATCCAATTGGTGCGATCACCTCTCATAGGCATCAGCTTATGAGAGGGCTCGCTTTGTGAGCCACTCCAGGGGACAGCCAAGTGACAGGGCTGTCCCCAGTACAATGATGCACTAGATTACAGTGCTGCAGTGCACAAGCGGTTTCTATTCCTAACAGACTGCCAGCTCTGATCGCGGCTGCCAGGCTGTTTACGGAGCAGAGCTACATAACTCAGCGGGGATTCGCTCACTTCTGCGCCCGTGATCCCCGCTAATCTCCGCCTACTGGACCTGACGTCAATCGGTGTTAGGCGGTCCTGTAGCTTCCATCTTCCCACCACCAATGAGCGTTAGGTGATTGGGAGATGATACATATAACATATAATAATGTAAGAGGCACACTAGGACTGTAAAATAGTTGGAAAAGAGATACAATAGTAGGTGACTTACCTATAATTATAGATGCCAGAAGATTTGGCAAAAATGGGCTTTATTATACTAACGCGTTTCATTTGGTATAGCCTGCTTCTTCAGATGTGTAAAGTCTAATGCTTAAACCATGTATATTAGTGCACACTAGCACCCTACACCCTAAAAGGTAAATTAGAGCATAAAAATACTGGTTGCACTCCCTGCTGTTGCAATAGTTCACTCCAGCTCAATTTTTAGTTTAAGCTACACTCCACTTCGCTCTACAAATGATAGATAGTGACCGGCGACCTTCACCACACCCAAAAGGCCGTCAATCAACTCCTCGTAGTGCAACACCATAAAAAACTTAAATATAAAAAAACATCCAGGATCCGTCCAACTAGTTTTGTCATGAAATTAGTCATCAGGGGCTTAGATCTGGATGTAGCTATTGGCTAATGTGTCATATGTAGCTTATTTTGGGCTTGATTCACATGTGAAAAGCCATTTTTCCCCCTAGTGCATGCAAAGCATGCAGCCCCGCTCACTGCGTGCACAGCACGGGTGCGCCTATATTAGCGAGTGGTGCGACGATAACGTCGTACCTGCTGCCCCTTAAACGTCGCACCTGGTGAGACGATAACGGCGCATCGGGTGCCACCGAAGCGGTGCATTAATGCGCCGTTTCAGGGCCACCCGATGCACCATTATCAAGGGGCAGTGGGTGCGACGGTATTGTTGCACCGCGCACTAATATAGGCGCACCCACGCTGTGCGCGCAGTGAGCAGTACTAAGACTGATGTGTGGGCGCAAACTACTTAGTGCCGTAGCTTGCGCCCACTAAGTGATAAGGCACACTAACCGGCTTAGTGCCGGTTAGTGAATCAAGCCCTATATGTTTTATGTGTGGTGCCTGAAGCATTCTACACTACTGTTTTCAGTGAACATCTCATTGTGTATGTGAATGGGATCTAGACTGTTTCTATATGGCAATTCTAGATGGAATCTTGAGTTGGGTCACATTTTCATGGACCCAACCTAGCATCTGCTTAGTTTCCTTCTCAATGGCAAAGTGTGTGTGTGTCATTAACAACTCAACAAATGTATTACTTGCCTTTTTCTAGTCGACACCCCTCCTTGACATATACATGTAATGAAGTCACTGGGAAATTATGCTGAAAAACGGCTCACTCTACTCCTGCAAAAGTTCCAGCGGCATTAATTACTATTCCCCCTCCAGGTTGCCGTGTACTCAGGGGTAAACCAAATTCTGCTGTTTTTATAGTAATTTGGGCTCCGTCTTTTGATGGTGCCCACATTTCTGTCTGAGCACCGCTAGAACCGGAATTCACATTACGAACTATGGCAGCACATGGTGCTCCAAAATTTCCGTGTCGTTTTTATCTGTTGCGCTCCTCAACATGTATAGTAACAATCCTCCCGTCCATGTGCATCTTTTCATGCACAGCAGCCTCCTTTATGTGTGCAGCAGTTCTCTTCTGTGAGCTTTTCTCAAGATCAGCAGTCTCCCCATTCTGTCTGCAGCCTTTATATGGAGTAGGCCTATAACATGTTTAGGTCTGAAATGCAGTAGACCATGCCGCCAATTAATCATAAATTTGCAATTCAGCATGTAGCCCCTCAAACACCGCAGCTCACCATTCCTGCTATGTATATAAGCCCACCATCATGTGCAGAAGTGCCTCCCCATGTTATTGTTACTAGACTTTTCCATGTACATTAGCCCCACTCTGCCACGTGAAGCTTCCACCACACTGGGCATCTTCTCTACTTCAATGTAAGCATCTTACCTCTTCTATGTGGGGCTAGAGCTGACACACAGAAACCAGGGCTATGTTTTTTGCACAAACCTGGTTCACATCTCTTTCAGGTCAGACAGGAAGCAAAAATAACAGAGATGGCCAATGAGATGCCACTGATTCTGCCTTACATGCAAATGTAATGCAAATTGTATGCAGCTGGGAATTGGGCCAATCAGATGCATTTCTTGTTGACTTTAATTGTCCCAAATATAAGCCGCAAACAATTTGAATTAGAGTATATGTGCATGGAAGACTGGACTTATCATTAGTGCTGCTCAAATACCCCCAATCACGAATTCGAGTAAATCAGGCTGCTGCAGAATCTAAATCCAGATATCCTGTGATCGTGAGCCGGATTTGAATCGGAGCTCGGGATTCGACTCGGATTTTAGACGTGATTACATGTAGAATCCATGATCACGGCCGTGATCACGGATTTGACTTTGATGTTAATAGCAAAGCCCCCATACATGCTACAATCACCAAAATTGCATGGATTATAAAGGTGATCAGTGGCTACAACTTTTTTTTTTCAAAAAGACCCAATAGTTTTTGAGAAAACTGATTTTAAAGTTTCAAATAAAAAAAAGTATTTGTGATTAAAAACCACCAAAAACCACCAACTTTAGCAGTTAATAGCAAAGCCCCCTTACTTGCTAGAAACATCAAATTTGCAGGATATGTTAAGTAGAAGAGTGGGAACAAGGGGAAACATTTTGTCAAAATGACCTTATAGTTTTTGAGAAAATCGATTTTAATGTTTCAAAGGAAGTTTCACAGGAAAAAAGTATACATGTAAATGAGGTAAATACATTCAAGTGTTCTGAAACTTTTACATAACATTCAATGAAAATGTGTTTTTCTACTTTTTATTATTCATACAGTTATCATATTAGCTTTTGTGCATAAGTAATAGTGTCTGTCTACAAATTACAAGTTTCAAAAGTGTAGTTATTATTGCTGTGATGCTGCCATTGGATTTTATTCTAACTGCTTTTTATTATGTATTAAAATCGTCTTATGAGTTGTTCTGAATTCTGTGTGTGTGTGCCTGGAGAACAGACAGCTTCTCAGAAAGTGTTTTTTACTTGTTACACACATGTACCAACACTGGAATGTAAACAAAGATTCTGTTATTTCCAGTTTGGATGCGGATTTGAAGCAGAATAGGACAAAGTGCTTTGTTTAACCATTTCAGTGATGTTCTGCTTAAAAAAATTTCTGGGATAGTAGGTTTTAAGCTGTGAGGAATCTTTTAGAGCTAAGTAGAAATGCTGACTTTCAGACCACTATAACTGTCATGTAATGCATTTAAATGTATACTATTTTCCCTTGAAACTTTAAAATCAATTTTCTCAAAAACTATAAGGTCTTTTTGAAAAAAATCCCATTGTTCCCTCTGTTCTACTTAACATATCCTGCAAATTTGGTATTTATATCATGTAAGGGGGCTTTGCTATTAACCACTAAAGTCAGCGAGTTTTGTCAGTTTTAATCATCCGTGATCATGAGCCGCATTTGGACCACGATCATGAGTGCATTTGTAACTGTATCTGTGATCGAGAGGTGAACACGAATTCAGGTCATGATGTCGGATAGTGAAAAAATGCTCATGAATCATGGCTATTCCGTGATCACGAGGTCGTGATGAGCACCACTGATTATCATCTCACTGATCATCTCGAAGAACAACAATAGCAAAAAAAAAGGTCTTATGTAGTGGTGCTGGCAATGTGTCAATTACGATTATGCAAAGTTTTGCGTATTTTTTTGCAATTTGCGATTATGTTATGTATAGCGTACTACGTTTAGGAATCATAATTACGCCTGCAATTACGCATAATTTCACATTGAATGCGTAAAAAATATTTACATCCATTCGCCAGTGTACTGTGCTTGTATGTTGATATTCAATGCGAAAATTGCATTTGTTTGCGGGAAAAAATTGCGTACACCAGCTAGTGCACTGCACATGTGCGGCTATTGTTTAAATACAGTATTCAGTATAAAAAATGCGTTTGTATGCAAAAAAAATTGATTTTATTAGCCAGTGTACTGTACATTCATGGTTATTTAAATATTCAATGTGAAAAATGTGTTCCTATACAAAGAAAAATTAGTATCAATACATGTAATTAACGCAAATGAAATTTTGTGTAAATATGCTAAGATACTTAATTATGTTTAGCAATTAGGTTTACATGCAAAATTATTTATGCTTAAAGGGGTTCTGTATTCCTTTTTAAAAACAAAAACATACACTTACCTGGGGCCTCTACAGGCCCCCTGCAGCTGTCATGTGCCCAATGCAACTGCGCCTGTGTGGCCGCAGCTGCGCGCATCCTCGTTCTCGCTCACATCTCCGGGAGCTTCCTGCGCAGGCGCAGTATGAAGTTTTCTTGTACTGTGCGTGTGCAGCAAGCTCCTGGAGACACGGGAGCTAGGATGCGCGCATCTGCGCAGGCGCAGTTGCATTCGTCTAGTTAGACAAATACACATGACTGGTGGCGGGGAATGGAGGATCGTAGAGGACAGCGCGGGCACATGTCAGCTGCAGGTAAGTGTCAGTTTTTTGTTTTTAAAAAGGATCACAGAACCCCTTTAAACCTCGAATTTTGCATTATGATTACAATATGTGATTGCGCATAGGTGTAATTTCTGCCTACCACTAGTCTTATGCTTATTCATTGTTCTTTAAACTATACTTGTTTTTATCTATTTACATCCAGAAAAATAGACTGAGTAGGTTTACACTTTTTTTCATAAGTCAGGTATAAGTTCTCCACATCTTGGCCTCCAGGCTGCCACAACTATGCTTATATTTCCCGTCAGCGCAGTATATAACAAATGTAGGAGACTTTTGCTTTTCAATGATGAGTTCAGATTTTATAGTCCCCCGGCCTTCTATTGAAGTTTTGTTCAAAGACATAAAAAGCCGAATGCCGTCTGCACTTTCTGGCCATATATCTTCAAGCAAGGTCTCGCAATATCTCGGAATTATAGTCAAGGTGCTTATCTCACAGTTGACCCCAAAATTTCTGCCCATGAGTCACTGACATCAACATCGGGAATGAATGATATTCTTCACACAGGGAGGGGATGGAAATAGAGTTGAGCAGACAGCTATTCTTCAAATCATTGTTTAGAATGTTGGCCAATCAATACCTTTCAAGGTGCTCTTCTGAGGGATGTAATAGAATGCTATGGGTCTAGTAATTCAATTAGAGAAGGTGAGGCTTTGAAGTGGTCAATTCAGACTGGTAAAGCTTTTCAAGATAGGATATGTTCTCATAATGTAGGTTTCCCACAATGTATTGACTATTGCTCTTAAAGGACACCTGAATGTATGGATATTGCTCTTAAAGCATACCTGAACACAATACAACATTGTAAGTAAATAATTTCTAAGATACATTAGTTACAAACTTCTTACTGCTACTCATTGCCTTCAAGGACCCTCCTGCCATTCTACATTATTCCATATTTGACTGCCCATGCAGCTGAGTACTGTTGGCCGCAAGCCCCCATGGTGGTGCTCGAGCACATAGACATGGGGCATGGGTGACTAACTTAACTCTCTAATGTAAACAAATTCCTCTCAGGGGAACTCAATGGCAGGGATAATTCATATTACAGGCCCTCATTTCATGTCTCCTGGACTACCTACCATTGAAGTCTCATGGACAGGAAGTAAAGTAGTATGTACTGACTGCAGATGCAGACAGATTGAAAGCCCCAACATGGTTCTACATTGTTCACAAACTTGGCTAGCCCAGCACATCAAGTACATGGAGAGACAAATTAATGCATTTTAACTGCCTGGAACGCACTGGAGGGCCAATTAGGATGTGAAATACATGCCCTGAAATCTAAAGAGGTTAAAGAACCTTCCTGATAAAAAAAGGGATAATCTTGGCTTACCTCCCTTTGGAGATAAATATCACAGGTATATGTTGGAATGTTTTAATTTTATTTGCAAAAAAAAAAAAAAAAACACAAGGACAACTCGTTTCGCAGGGCTGTCCTGCTTCATCATGCCAATGATGGTAAAATACTAACTGCTTTGGTTTGTCTGGCTTGAGTGCCTTACTTCATGAAATGTAGATGTGTGGCAAAGGAGAAAACTAAGATCGTTAAGCAGGGACCCAATCACCACCATACTGCTAGAAAACAAGGGAAGGTGCACTCAATACATCTCTCTGTCACAAAGACTTGCACCGCCTACAATTAGTACAGAATGCAGCTGCAAAACTATCAACAAGCCAACCTCGCCCATGTCACACAACATCGATCCTTTACTCACTCCACTGGCCACCAATAAAATGGAAAAGTCTGTTTATGATTGGCTTATTAACATTCCTTGCACAATCTGGGGCTTGGAGTCCTGAAGAACTAGTTGCATTTGCATTACACCCCCCCCCCCCCCACAATCTTATATCAAAATGATGTAATAACTTGGTAACCCTGGAATCCACATCAAAACCTTTGGAGACAGAGCCTTCCGTCATGCTGCCCCTACACTTTGGAACTCCCTACCCCACCCAATCAGGAAGGAGCATCCCTTGAAACATTTAAGTCCAAAAAGAAAAGCCACCTGTTAAATCTGGCATTTATAAAGTCCTGACCATTTTCCTCTGTAACACAGTCCAGCTTGCGCCTCTGTATTGATCTGAGAAATATCTATGCAGTTTGAGTCCTATGGGAAGAAAAAAAAAAACACTTTACAAATGTTTTTGTATTGTATGGTATTGTATTGTACTCCAATGAGATCACTGTGCTCTATAGATTAAACAAATATTAAGGAGACGCCTCACAACCAGTTGCACAAAAAAGGTCACTGGCAGATCTTTAGGCTCCACCGTGTAATTACAAGTACAGCAAATCCTCTTTTAGGCTGGTTTCACAGTGGGACGTTACAGGCGCACGTTAGAGCAGCCTGTAACGCACCCCACCGCACAGCAATGAAAAATCAATGGGCTGTTCACAGTGCCCACGTTGCGTTACATAGTAACGCTGCGCCACCAGACAACGTACTGCAAGCAGTACTTTCTAAGCGGCAGAGCCATGTTAGACTGCTTGCACATGCTCAGTAAGGAGGAGCGGAGAGCGGCCAGGCACATGGCTAATTAATAATCACTGCACTCAGTGACGTGCAGTGTTTACTTCCTGGAGCGGCCGCTCTGTGCAGCGATTGGCCGGCGGGACCACGTGATGCCGCATGCGCACAAGAGTGCGCATCACGGCATCACGGACGCCAGAGTGAGCTGCACAATGCGGCTCACTCTGACGTCCAAAGCAGGGAGCACCAGGCGTTGCGTTAGGGGCACGTTATGCAACCATAACGTCCCCTAAAACGCAACGTCCTGGTGTGAAACCAGCCTTAGTGTTCTCTAAAAGATAGTAGTTATGTATTATGAAATGATCACAATGAAAGGGCTATTTTCAATTTTGATTAAAAAAAATTGCGAAAATAGCTTGCATTTTTATGTTTTTTATGAAAACTTTTACTGCAAAAAAAAAAAAAACGAAAACGTGCGAAAACTATATTTTTACTGTGGAAATGTTTACTGTGAAAAATCAATATTTTTACAGAGAAAAATCTGCAAAAAGCTTTTAAAATAACAAAACGTATTTTTAATGGCATTTTCGCTCGAAAATCTAAATTTAACATTATTTTCATGACAATGAATGCGAAAAGAATTTTGGCAATTTTTGCTAATCATTGGCTCTCTCTCTGTGCAATGCAATTTGTCACAGGGACAGGAAAGGAGATGGGATCTCCCTAACTGATGCACAGACAGCATTAAAAATCTTACAAGGGTTTGAAAGGGGAACTGAAGTAAGAGGTATACGGAGGGTGCCATATTTATTTCCTTTTAATCAATACCAGTTGCCTGGTAGCCCTGCTGGTCTATTTCTCTGCAGTAGTATCTGAATAATTAACACCAGAAACAAGCATGCAGCTAGTCTTTCTTGTCAGATCTGACTTTAAAGAGACTCTGTAACAACAAAAACCTCCCCTGGGGGGTACTCACCTCGGGTGGGGGAAGCCTCCGGATCCTAATGAGGCTTCCCACGCCGTCCTCTGTCCCACGGGGGTCTCGCCGCAGCCCTCCGAACAGCCGGCGACTGTGCCGACTGTCAGTTCAATATTTACCTTTGCTGGCTCCAGCGGGGGCGCTGTGGCGACTTTCGGCACGGAAATAGACGGAAATACCCGATCTCCGTCGGGTCCGCTCTACTGCGCAGGCGCCGGAAACTTGCGCATGCGCAGTAGAGCAGACCCGACGGCGATCGGGTATTTCCGCCTACTTCGGCGCCGAGAGGCATCAGAGCGCCTGCGCAGGAGCCAGGAAGGTAAATAATGACGTCACCGCTGCCCGGACTGCACGGAGGGCTACAGCGAGACCCCCGAGGGACGCAGGACGGCGTGGGAAGCCTCATTAGGATCCTGAGGCTTCCCCCACCCGAGGTGAGTACACCCCAGGGGCCGTTTTGGCGTTACAGTTCCTCTTTAAAGTCTGAAACACCTGATCTGCTGCATCCTTGTTCAGGGGCTATGGCTAATAGTATTAGAGGCAGAGGATCAGCAGGGCTGCCTGGCAACAGGTATTGCTTAAACAGAAATAAACATGGCAGCCTCCATATACCTCTCTCTTCAGTTCCCCTTTAACCATTCCCATGCTTTTTAGAACAATCTAAAAAAATTGTCTGGAGCTACACATTAACTTTACAGATCATCTAACAACGAGTTGCATTGTCAGTGAGAACTTTACAAACATATCAGCAGCAGCTCATACTTGCTATATTTGTTCGTTTGGTCAGTAGGAGGCTGCAGAGGAGGATGTGAGAGCTGAACAACGCATACAGAGTGGGAGTGCAGAGGCTGGAGCAGCAGCGGCTGTGATAATAAGATGTGATCCGATGTCTCTGTGCAGATGCCTGGCATGGGACTCAAGTTACAAGTATCTGATAGTGAATCTGTGGGGAAGGCTGCCTACATGGGGTGGCAGAGTGCAGAGATAGCACATAGAAAAATAAATAACAGCTGGAGTGGAAACAAACTCCTCTGGTGTTCGGAGCAAAGATCATTATTGTGGATGTGTGGTTTATCCTCTGCTGCGGCTCTGTACAAAGTAAGAAGGAAACAAATACAGAGGTGGTACTGGCATAACTGAAAATGATACCCCCCCAGCAAATCTTTGATGAGGTCCCCAAATGCTCACACCTGTTCTCTTGCCTACCCCGGTGATCCTCGTGGCCTGGGGGTTCCATCATGCAAGGGTCAGAAAACAAGCGTGGACATCATAATGTTTACACCAATAACAAATGTAGCTATACACCTCATCTGAAGGATGGACCCCTTTATTGCAGGGAGTGAAGTTGTAGATGAAACCCTCTTACAGCTCTGGGCTCCCCCCTGTGGTCGTAGGGGCTGTCCCCCTAAAAATCACACCCCCGGGCTCTGGTACACAGCATACTGTAAGTTTGACCTTGACCAATACCAATTACGTCTAACAAAAACATTCAGCAATTACAGGAAACAGTACGGAGAAAATCTGCCCTTTCAAGCGTATTATCAAAAGAAACAGCAAGTAAACAAGATATAAGGTAATTCGTGAACAAACAGTGTATAAGGGGACAGACTGAGAGCCAGATTCTACAAAAAGATCTTGGTCAGTAGCTAGATGGAGCGAAAGGTGCTCTTAAAGGTTGCAAATGTTGGAGAGTGATGAATGCATTTTGGGAGAGAATTCCATGAGAAAGGATAAGCTTGTGAGAAGTCCTGTATATGCCATGAATGTCAGGATGTGTTTTTAGTGAAGGAAGGAAGACTGTTTGACTTCTGTTCAAAGCAGAAGCTGTGATTGGGTTAATATCTGGGTATTAGTAAGGGGATGTATGAAGGACAAATATTTTGAAGAGCTTTGCAGGTTGTGGTAAGTTTGAAATTCATTTTCAAGAGTAATGATTGAATGACAGTGTAATTTTAATGGCCTGAACAGGTTTTAGGTCACTGTCTAAGCTCCTCCTCACTGCATTATTGTCCATATGAGCTAGTTAGGAATAGCTGGGAAGAGGCAGTACCAATTATTTTTCTGTATGTACAGGACTGACCGTGCCAACATCCTTCCTGTTCTGTTGAGAAATTAACTCTTCATTGCCAGCACTGGAACTATAGCTCATTATGATACTGCTGTTCCTGTTCAGTGTATAACCCACCACCACCTGACAAAACACACACACTCTAACCAGTGTCCTTACAAAGAGGTTAAACATTGCTCTGAAAAATAGTTTCTTGGTAGGACTGGCTTTTATAAACACACTGGAAACTGGGTGAAAAATGTTAAATGCAATGGGCAGAAGATGATGAGACAGTTGAACTGTTTTTGTAGTAGTGGCTGCAAAGAATTAATGGCACATATGCACAAAAGTTCAGCAAAGTCCAGTTAATTACGCGGGTGTAGAAAAAGGGGATGCAGAGGTTAGCGACTGCATCGGGGCCCTTGGGCTAGAGGGACCCCGAAGGGTCCACCCTCTTTCACAGTATTAGCTCTCTATTGGTCCTGTATTGGTAATAATCACTTCTATAGATACTTTGAATATTAGTAATCCTCAACACACTGTTCTCTATCCCCTTTTTTGCAACTCTGACACTGTGGTTGTCCTTGACAGTTTTTGGTGTGCCGTATCAATTGTTATGTATAGAGTGCTTGGAGGGCATGTATAACTTGCATCAGGGCCCTTAGCTCCTTAGCTACGCCACTGGTTAATTACATTGGCAAGGTAGGACTATCACAATACTCATTGCCTAGGAAATTCAAGCATTGCTAGGCTAACACACATTACACTATTTGCATAGTAAACACTACTTTAACAATGCTCATATTACCTATGTAATGTGGATTGAACCTATTGCATAATGTGCGCTACCTTGTCAGCATAATTAACAGTAAAACTGTCATTTGCTACCTGCGCACTACTACTTTGCTGGATTTTTATGGTATATGACAGTAATGGCTCTCAGCAGAGAGCAGATGGGCAGAGTCAAGAGACTGGCTGCAAGCTAGAAAAGCAGCTCCCACTCTCCTCGCAGCAAGGAACTTCAGAACCCAGCCCGCCAGGTATTTTCAAAATATGTGCTGCAAAAAGCACAGATGTGCAATGCGCAAAACTTGGTGTATTGCCAGTGCAAATTTACTATCATATGTATTAAAAATGGCATGCTGAACTAGGGCAATGCTATATCAGTGCAACTTTGATCTGATTTTGGTTCAATTTTTCCTGGATGTCAAGAACACGAGGAGAAAATGCACAAAAAATGCAGAATGCAGGACTTTTGCGATCAGGAAAAATTGCACCATCAGACACACCACACTAGTATAAAAGGGTTTCTGTGATTTTCATTATTTTGTTGATGTCCTTGTATTTTGCAATTTGCATGTGATAGGAAAATGCAGCAAAATTGCATGCACACAGTCACTCTGACCTTCATTGATTTCCCTAACTCCAAAACAATAGCCTCACATCTGGCACAAAAATAAATGGATATCCTATTCATTGGCACCGGTTTCAGTAGAGATGGATTTGAAATTCAATGTCCATAAACTACTAAGATGTGTCTTTCACTGTTTCAATCAAGGACACGCAATTCAACGTTGTCTGCTGAAAACTGGACTCATATCGGCAGCCTGGCAGCTATCCAGAGCCAGATTTCTGCAAAAGTGAAATAGGTGGCACTCTAGGAAAACTGCCGTACATTTGAGAGGAAGGCAAAACATCTTAGAAGCACATTTCAAAACACCACGCATTAAGTTGGGTGCGGGCGTATAGGAAACAAAAAATCGTTTAAGGGACCATATTATAGCGGTAAAAACTGCCAGGGGGCAGCGCAGCAGTTTTTTTTAAAACATGTAGCAAGCCTAGCAAGCGATTGGGAAATCCTGTTCAAAGAATGGGATTTCATGGAGGGCTTCCCCGTCACCGTGGCGACAGGTGGGATGACGTTATCATCATTGGGAGTCTCAATCCACCCCTCAGCGCTGCCTGGCGCTGATAGGCCAAGCTGCACAAGTGGTGGGGAGGACGGTGGCGCGACGGGTAGCAGCGAATCGGCATGGAGCAGCGGCAATCGATATGCACATGCAGCTATCAAAGTGCTAGCTGCGTATAGCAAAAAAAAAATATGCAAATCGGCCCAGCAGGGCCTGAGAAATCCTCCTGAGGGCTTACCCCGAACTACATTCGGGGTTACCGCCAGGAAGGTTAACTGATATAGTGAAAGGTCAGTAATATTTGCCGATATTTAACTATGACCTAACCTCTCCCTACTCTCACACAGAACCCTTTTCTGGTGGGCAACTAATAACCTCCTGGACAACTATGGTAATAAGTAACACCCTACCCGGACAACTAATACCCCCTCCCAGTGGCACCTAACCTTAAAACCCCCGTGACAAAAATGGTTGTCCTCTCAATAGCAGGCGCTGGGGTTGCCCGCTATGCAAACTGCGGCTACTAATAGCAGATGCTTTGCGCCGCTATTGATAGCCACAGTTCACATAGTGAGTGGCACCCGCTATTAAGCGCAGGCCCATTTTTGTTACACTACATTTAGCTGCCCCACCTCAGAAGACAGCTGATGCTACAACACACTTGAAGCAGTGAGCAAATGGAAGAGTAATCTACTGCACAAGATACACTGCACTCTGGAGATTGAGGTTGTCCATGATATTGAGACCACTTACAGAAAGTTGCTGTTCAATGTTTGGGGGTGTTAAGAGTATGGGGGTGTTGTACAGAATGGAATTGCTGCTTCTAGCTTCTGTACATGGTAAGAGGAGACTAGATATGGGGTGGAGGCCCAACACAGTTGGCTTACAGATGAGCAAAAAAGGTAAAAAGAAATTCAGCCTCCCTTTTCTTTGAGAGTTGTTTTAGAAAAAAGCTGATCTTTCTTTTCCCTAAGTCATATGTCCTACCATGTAATCTGTAATATCTACAAGTTTAGACTTGAGCAGCCGTTTGGAGAAGACCATGTCCTTTCTCTCTGCATACCTTGAAATAAACATGACACTAACACATTACGACATTTTTTACTTGAGTTAGGCACATTTTGTTAGGAAGGTCCTCGTTATAACGTCCCTTCTGGCTTCTGCTGTTGCCTCATTAGGCTAGAAGGATCTATAACCGGATGAACTTCCCATACTAATCTTTACAAGTTATCTCTTTGAATGTCTCTCCCATTAGCGTCTTATGATATTTAGCTTTTTTTTTTTCGTTTAAGTACACACTTACATTTTTACAACGTAGGAAACGATGCCGCTGTTACAATTAAATACACATTAATTTGATCTACAAGTGCTGTAAAACTCTCCCAAATAAACACAGTTAATTTTAAAACCTCGTAGACAACGCCATGATAGAGTTGATCTTTTCTGCTTAGGGTGCAATAGAGAATTATTATCACTAATTACGAATGTCGTTGCTTACGTTTCTAAACCAGCAGTCAGTAAAAAAAAGGAAATATTTCATGGCTTGTATTAATGGAAGGACTGCATCTTTCCTTGAGTTGATCTTTTTTGCAGTGGATGTGAAGAATTCACAAGAAACAATACCCCGGTTCTTCAAAGTTCAACTTGAAGATGCCTCCTGAATTATTCAGAGTCTCAGAGGGATTTCCTTGTTCTGACTTCTTCGCCGGCATCTGTTTGCCTGGCACTCATGTCAAGCTTTGAACTATGGAATAAAATGCTCCCCGGCTGTGAGTTATGATCTGATTATATAAACTTTGCCAGCACTGGGTCCGGTAAAGACAAGAATTTCATGGGTAGGATGGATAGGATATGACATGACTGTGCTGTGTCTGTAAACATTTATACAGCCTCTACTGAACTATCAATGGTGAATTATAAGTGGAATAGCTGAGAAACAACTTCTGAAACAGAATCTATCTATCGTCCATTAGTTAGACTTTCCCTCACCTCCTTTTGTCACTGGGGTGAACTTCACAAATTCCTCTGTGAGTGGTGTGTGCTACTAATCAGACACTACCTGTATTACAACTACAAGGCTTCAGGGCTGGTATTTGGGTGTTTGAGTTTCAACTCCCAATAAGAAAAGTGTAGGTTGTTTGCCAGTTCTCTACCATTTATGCTTTGTGATGGCCTTTATCAATGTGTTTAATGCATCTCCCCCATTGATTGAATATCCCTAAATGACTTACCTAATGCTGAATCACTTTCCTAATGCCTAACCCTCATCTACCCAAAGCGCTAAATTCCCATCTTGACAACTATCCATTTCCTTAATTAATATATCTCCTTCCAGATGCCTAACCTTAACCAACCACCAACACATAATACATTATCGCTAAGATGACAGTTCGGGGGTCCTTGATACTGTGCAAATGCTTCACTAGCCTAGTGATGTGCCACATCACCTTAGGAATTCCATCTGATCTCTATAAGGGGCAGTCATTAGAGGTCAGTCATTATTGATTATGGCAAGCAAAGAGGCAGTGAATTTTATTATTGACTGTAGGTAGACTAACTTCCTATCAAAAGTTCATTGTGTAATTGTCTAAAGTATTGACATTATTTCCTGGAATTTTCCAAGCACTGGATTTGTGATATATAAATAAATAAAAAGTGAAATAATCTGTCTGTGAGCATTACTGGAAAAACAATACTTCTTCCCTCACAAAATAGATGTCTTGAATAATATGCTAAATGTATCATTTGTTACAATAAAATCTGTAAAGGGCTTATAAGTTTAAAGAGTAACCGTAACCAAGAATTGAACTTCATCCCAATCGGTAGCTGATACCCCCTTTCCCATGAGAAATATTTTCCTTTTCTCAAACGGATCATAAGGGGGCTCTGTATGGCTGATATTGTGGTTCAACCGTGTGATGTTCTGTTCTGTCTGTGAACCTCATTGCATTGTGAGAAATAACAGCTGTTTACAGTTGCCAACTGCCAAAAATGCAAGCAACACCTACTTCCACTGACATCACCTGCCAGCAATAAAAATGTCGCCATGTGATAAATGTCAGAATGTAAATCAGGGAGAGGAAAGATTTTACAATGGCAAACTCAGGCTAAATCGTTTATACATAATTATTGTAAAAATTAAGAACTTTTTTATTACATTATTTTCACTGGAGTTCCGCTTTAAGAATAGTTTTTTTTTTTAGAATTTACTGTAAGTTTATAAAAACTTCTGACTTCATCTGTAGACCAAATCCCATTACGCATCAAATGAGCTGTAAAGCTACATACACACACTAGAGTAAACTGAGGGGAGCGATAACGACTACCTAAGATGAGTACTGTGTATGCATCTAGTGTGTCTACATTGTTCACCTGACATCACTTGGAAATCCTGCATGCCAGATCTTTAGTGACCACCAATGCAGAACAGCCCCCAATCGCGAAGCTGGTGCCGTCATAGCACTAGTTATGCAGTACGGTTCATCCTGCTGCCGCCGGGGATTTGAGTGGCAGCAGGGTGAACCATCATTCAGCTCGCCCTCTGTCCAGCTCACTGGCAGCGGATTCAAGATACAGAACAGACAGAACATATATATTTATATTTTTCCTGGTGGACTCAAAGCACCATAGCTGCAGCCACTACGGTGCACTCAGGCAGTAGCAGTATTAGGGAGTCTAGCCCAAGGTCTGCTCACTGAATAGGTGCTGGCTTACAGAAGAGGAAGAATGGAGATTCAAACCCAGGTCTCCTGTGTCAGAGGCAGTACAATAACACTATCCAGCCACGTTGTTCTCACTGGATTGTCCTCACTGGATTGTTCTCACTGTTCTCCCAGTCTTCCCACCTGCGGAAAGCTGGTCCATTTGAGATTTTCCTAAGAGTCTGATCTGACTTTCACTCGATAAATTGAACAAAATCCATTGAAAGCGAATCAACTGGATATACTGGAGCAATAGAAGACTAGCAGATTCAACCAAAGTGATTAAACTTGCCAGAATTTCATTAGAAAGATGGATTTGTGCAGGGTAAGCGTTAAAGGGTAACTAAAGTAAACCAATTAGCTGAGTTTAACTTATCTACCCCCCCCCCCTTGTAGTCTTCTGGTTTCACATTTTCTATGTGCCTCCTTGATCACTCTGCCATAGTTGGAAGCGTTCAAGGCATGCACAGTTGCAATTTTTTATGAACTGTGCAAGTGCAGAACCCTCCCAACCATGAACAAAGAGGCCACGCAGCCCGGGACCGCAGATGCAGCTTTCAGAGAGGCACAGCTGCTGAAGGGATTGGAGTGGAATGACAGCGTGGGGCCTGAAGGACTTCAGAGGGCAAGAAGAAGCTCCAGGTAAGATAAACTGTGCAAATTTGTTTTTTACTTTAGATTACTTTTAGGTCCCTTTTACACTAGGGTGGTTTCATTGCATTGCGCTACCCTTTCTGCATGCAGGATAATGCAACAGTAACGAAAGTCTATGGGGCCCAGTACACTTAACCCCCCTTGCATAGTGCTGCAGCAAAAGTTCCCAATAGGCCGCTGACTCACCACAAAAAGTCAACAGAGCGTTACCGTCTGACTTCCGAGGAAACTTAAGAAGTCAAAGGGTGATGCAGAAATTTGACATTTGTCGGCGACAGTGTGTCGAATATTCCAGAAATGATGCAAATACGTCAGGGAAGCCGGGAATCCCAGTTTCGTACTTCCTGTCCCCTGTACGTCATTGGGGGAGGGGCATCTACAGGCATTCAGGGGGCGAAGCTATGCATATGACCCTCATAGGCAAATGCGGGGGAAGGGGGATTACAGCTACCCAGAATAGCCCCTCAGACCAGGGCTGGTGCAGTGTCTGGGGACAGGCACAATTTGAGACACCAGAATATCTGCAAGCTCACAGCACTGCCCCCTTTCTTTCCCTGCTACAGTTGACTTTGGATGGAGCAGCAGCGTGAGTACAGAGCATGGAGCAGTAACGCGAGTACAGAGCATGGAGCAGCAGTGTGTGTACACAGCATGGAGCAGTTTTAGGGAACTTAATAGAGCACAGAGCCAGGCATGAGCACAGCCCTGTGCCCTGCTGTGTGAATGCTTAACTTTCCCCTTCATTACCAATGTCAGCTGTCCTCATTATTATCTGTATCCAAACTGCTCCTGATCGATCCCGCTGTTGATCAGGATCAAGAAATAATTGTCAGATCCTGTCAGTTGGACAGAACATTGCATTACGTGTACCCAGCATGATGTCCTACCATATTATCATACTGTATTGTGCGTAGGCTAGCTGAGGGAGACCTTTCAGGAATCCCCCTCTCGAAAATCCTGGGATTTTTTGCTGACCCTGTCAGCGCACTCTGCTGCAGAGTGATATGAATGGCGATTGCTGTGTTGCGGTGCAATGCAATGGGGCGGAGCATTACACCGCAAACACACTGGTCAAGTATAAAACCAGCCTTAAATTTACCATTAGGAACCCCTTGTGATATCACTGGTAACTTCTATCTTATTATCCACCAAGTAAAGGCGCTACACACTTGTATGTTGCTTTTATCCATCTAGCGTGTGGCTCAGACATTAGGAAGGGGAATGCTTTCTCTGAGATGTCAACATATGCATTACGGTACATTATGAATGTGCCGTTTCCTCGCCGTTTGTTGCATGTCCTTTCCTAGCAATGTTACATTTATTGATTTGTCTGTAATGGATACATTTGCTGGAGATGAAAAAAAAAAAGGAAACCTTTTAACAATTTTACATCTCTGTTAGTTGCTTACAACATTCATTTATATGCAAATGTGGTTATTTGGTAGCTAACAATGGAAAGTGCTGCACTGTTGGGTCTCAGTACGCCAAATGTTTATTCTGAAAAAAAGAAAAACATTGGGAAAACGAAACACAATGTGCTTGGGGTGAAACCCATCACACAATTGTCCATAACTCTGTTGTAGTTATGCTGTGATGTATGCCAGCCCAGCAGATGTAAAAATGTACATAGGAAGTGTGTTAAAGAAGAACTGTTGCGAAAATCTTAAAATTTAAAACACATACAAATAAGAAGTACATTTCTCCCAGAGTAAAATGAGCCATCAATTACTTTTCTCCTATGTTGCTGTCACTTACAGCAGGTAGTAGAAATCTGACATTACCGACGGGTTTGGGGCTAGTCTATCTTCTCATAGGGAGGCTCTCCGGGTTTTCTTTATTTTTAAAAGCACTTATTGAATAGCAGTTGCTCCTTTCAACTGCCAAAATAATATGCAGCGAGCATGGAGGCTGGTCAGCATCTTTGTACTAATCATTTTCAGGGAATGTCTTTATAAAGAATAAAGGCCATGCTGAGAATCCCCCATTAAGAGATGGACTAGCCCAAAACCTGCTGATAATGTCAGATTTCTACGACTTACTGTAAGTGACAGCAACATAGTAAAAAAGTAATTTATAGATCATTTTACTCTGAGAGAAATAAACTTCTTATTTGTACGTGTTTTAAATTTCAAGATTTTTGCGATAGATCCTCTTTAAAGAAAAAGGATAGTTAGATAAATATGGAGGCTGTCATTGCTTAGCACCTCCTTAATTTGCAATTGCCTAAAGGAGAGGGAAGGCTCTGGGTTCCATAGAGCCTTCCCGTTCTCCTCTCAGTCCCCCGGTCACCCTGCAGACTCCCCCATTAGCAGTCTATGAGCCATGGGTTGTAGACTGCTCTCTTTTGCTCCAGTGGGGCTTCAGCAGAATTCAGAAGCACTCCAGTACCCAAAGACGGCTGGCTCCGTACTGCGCACTCCCGAGCGCCCTCTCTCATGCATTTGCGCATGTGCACAGTACAGAGCTGCCGGTCTTCGGATGCCCGAGTGCTTCCAAAGACTGCCAAAGTCTCCCATGGTAGGATATTTAAACCGAGAAGCTTGCGGGGAAACTAGGGGACCAGGAGGAGAATGGGAAGGCTCTATAGGATCCTGAGGCTTCTCTCTCCTTAGGTAACTGTTTTTTTTTTGTTTGTTTTTTTTAACCCCTTTAATGCTGATAGGTGTCAGGGAGGTGGCAGTCCCAGGACCGCGTAACAGCGAAAGGCATCAAGTCCTGGGGCAGAGTTTTGCAGGAGATCGAGCGCGCAGATGCGCGCATCCCTGCTTCAGTGATGGAGCTCTGCTTTGTCATCAGTTTACCATCGGTGATCGCCACTAGGGGACTGTTAGATGGCGAAACCACCATCTATTTACATTGTATGGTGCTGCGATCTACGGCAGCACTGTACTGGGGAGGCTCACAGAGCGATCCTCTCTCATAGGCTGATTCCTATGAGAGCCGATCACTCTCATTGGCTGTCAGGGAAGGGATTAGGGAAAAAAATAAAAAAAATGTTAATTTCATTAAAAAAAATTAATTAATTAATAAAAAAAAAGCCTTGCAGCAGCAATCAGAGCCCACCAACAGAAATCTTTGTTGGTGGGCAGAAAAGGGGGGGGGGGGAGAAATCACTTGCATGATAATTGTTATAGCTCTGCAGTGATCTTTTAAAGCTGCAGAGCACTAAAGAGTGAAAAATAGCTCTTCGCTAGGCCTTTGGTCCTCAAGTGGTCCTCAATTTGGGTGCAGCATGGCCCCAGCCACCCCACCATAGGCCTTGATGTGAATTATGGCTATAGCAGTGCTCAGACAGTAATTTGAGTGCTGTCAAAAGATTTTCCCTCAAATTACTATAACAAAAGTGTAATTCAGCCACCTGCAATAGCTGGCAGCCAAATTACGTCTTTCCCCTGAGTCCATGGCAGCCTGGAGGGTGAATAGTAATTAACGCTGCCAAGACTTTTGCAGGGGCAGGGTGAGCTGTTTTTCAGCTTTGCCCTGCGCCCAAATTTCCCGGGGCCTTAATTACATGCATGCGTTTGACTCCCACTTTACCCCATGGTAAAACTGAAATGTATGGTCAGAGCTGGCCTTCATAAGGAAACATCAGAGCACCATTTTAAAATGTCAGTTAAAGAGCGTCAGCAGCAGCGACGAGAAGGGTTGTTTACAAAGCAGGGCGCCTGCGGCATGCTGTGCGCTTTCGCAAATCATTTATCCTGCAGCCAAAATCTGTCACCTTATGAAATATTGCAGCTGTGATTCTGCATGACAGAATAATGAAACATTGAAAATGGCCGTGCTGCCGTCATCTTATTGTTTAGGCTCTTTCTTCTCTGTTGAAGCCGAGTTGCAGAAATTAGAGATTTCGGCTTTATTTTGGGAGAAAATATTTATTCCGATTAACTCACCATCAAGCATCATGAATGCCGTTTAGTAGCAGATAGACGGCGGGGTAACTCAGAACAACAACACAACTCAGTTGTAGAAGAGCGCGGAATTCTCAAATCAGGGACATTTTGCTAAAGAAGAATACATTTTGTGTTTATGTCTTTTGCACATTTTTACAGTGTGGAAGGAAAAAAAATCACTTTGGGTTTAATTTACTGAAGCATCTTCAGGCAAAAAATGTAATACATTATTGGAAACCTGTCCTGGACTTTTATAAAGTAAATCTCCAGACACAGCCAACACCACAGAAGGTAGGGAACTCAGACCGTATTAGCTCCAAGACTGTGTGCAGATGGGTTTACTGATTGGTGGGGAATTAAACTTAAGGAATTATGTTTCAGCTGTGGTGAAACATTCCTTATTTCACCTAAGGAATATTGCAAAAATTAAGCACTTCATTGCTTCAGAGGATCTTCCAACCCTAGTTCACGCCTTCATCACCTCACAACTGGAATAAGACGACTGGGCCTATAAGATGACCCCCCAACTCTTTCAGTTAAAATATAGAGTTTGGGATATACTCGCCGTGTAAGACTACCCCTCTTCCAATGCACACCAAATTAAAATACAAAAAAGAAATCATATACTGGTGCTATGTATGAACAGATACTGGTGCTGTACTGTATGCGATACCCAGTATATAACAGTATATAGGCGATTGACTGTTTGGATTGGTCAGCTCTCCTTGTCTACCTGTTTATCAGAGCGGTATGGAAGAATAGATTGCGCTGTGCCCATAAAACACGCCTCTTTCACCTGTCTGATCCACCCTTGTATCCTATTTACCTCCTTCTCTGCCTCTCACATCTCGCACATGTGAGCCTGCGCTGTTTCACTACAGTCCTCAGCAGCGAGATCTGAGAGTCGGTAACAGAATACGGCATATCACTAGGCATCAGTGACACCCGGCGTATAAGATGACCCCCAACTTTTAAGAAGATTTTCAAGGGTTAAAAAGTTGTCTTATACGCCAGAATATACTGGTTTTGGTAAATACAGTTTTCCGTGTTATTTTCCTGAATGAACTTGTACAGTACAATTTTCTAGATGGTAGCAGAGCCTAAACTAACTTTTTTTTGTATCTGGGTTTTTTGAAAAAAAAAAAAAGTTTTATGGTTGAAAAGTTTACTATTTGTGCTGCACCCTGTAGTATGAAATACATTTTATTACAATAGAGGTCATTTTCCCTGACAGATATAACTTCCCGACAGGGACCAACTAGTCTACTCTCTTTTGGGAAATACCAACTGAGCATGCCCATTTTCACTTTTGTGAATTCAAAATTCATGTCAGAATTACCAAACATTTTTAGACCAGGTCTAAAACATTCAGTAAGAGATTTGGTAATTCTACATGAATTCAACTTGTACACTACTGAATGCAGTATGTTAGCAAACATTCAGTAGATCAGTAGATCAGTAAACTACTTTGTGAATAAGCCTCCAGTAGTTTTCAAACACCTCCGTCCAGAAGCAGTTAATATGAATGGTCTTTCCGATTTCCGATTTTTCCATTTTTACTATTTATGATTTTCCGTTTTTATAATTTTCCATTTTTACTATTTCTGATTTTTGAGGAGTATGTTATTAGTCATTTTTTTTGCATTAGGGAATGCAAAAAAAAAATTGAATAACAGAAATCGGAAAAATGGAGACTCTGGTGATTGGTCTGACTTTAAAATTTTCCCGAAAAATTCTGCATTCTCTGCATTCTCTGATTGGTCCAATGATTCAGAGTTCTGTGATTGGGCTAAAATTACCGACTTGGGGTAAATCAGATTTCTGCGGATCAGTATATGTGTGTTTAGGATACTGTGTGGAATTCAGTGTAAATAATGCTGTATAGACACAATTAGATGAAATATGTTTTGTTCTCAAAATAGATTCAGTCTTCTTCCTTCTCTACTAATGTTCAGCTGTTTGACACATAAAGCGCCGCAATCTGGGCATCGGCACGTCAGATGCCATTTGTGCCACTGCTGCAGACAATTCCATAGAAAACATCACTGGGAGCCGTAGCTGTGTATTTTCGAGCATAATACTAGAATGACTGTAATGCCACCAAGCTCCCCTCATCTTGAGGCCACCTGTGACATCTGGCGTCACAGACAAAACAACAACCAAAGTCATTTTATTTTCATGTCCTTGTCACCAAAAGTGCTGGAGAAACTCCTGACATTGTCAGTCTAACAGCTTGGAATCCGTAATGTGAAAGGACTTGAGATTCGAAAGAACCATTGTGTGTCCGTGATTAAAATTAAAACCATCTTGAAAAGCACATGATAGTGTGTTTTCATTGTGGCTATACAGCATTTGACTCTTTTATATTTATAACAAAGATCCATTGAATCAGATGGATACTGGTTCAGCAGATTGGCCAAGGCCAGCAGCCAATGCAAGTTCTGGACTTCCTCTTCCTCAAAGGTATCCATTGCTTCAGGGGTCAAAGTGAAAAGGTCTGGTTCATGCTGGTTGGCTATTTATGGATACATTTCAAACAAGTGTTTTATGCATTCAGTTTAATAAAAAAGATGTCTTCTATTGTAAGCAGAGATCATGAATTATCCCTACAGAAATTGTAATTGAGGAGCACTTATGGAGAAACAGGTCATCTGTTTAATTACATCATTTTTTTGTTAAGTGGCTGGTGGTAATCATGTGATCATATCTCTGTTTCCCGTAAAGGCTAAAGAAGGAAGCAAAAGTAAGATATGATTACCACTACAGTGGTATAGAGGGGCTACTGTAAATGAAGGCCCTGCAGCTGTAGGGGGCAAGGACTGTGGGGGCCCCACCTACATATTCCCACCCCCTTCTGATATAGAGATCCCCCTCCAAAGCAGGTGTTGTTGTGACCATACTTATTAAGGTTTGAGGTTGGGACAAATGGGAGGATCATGATAGTAATACTTTATTTGATTCCTAGCAGAAGGGCATCAAAGCCATGAAAGTCATGACAGGAAGCAAGGGGTGATGAGGTGTGAACGCTGGAGGGCCTCAGCAAAATTTTGCTGGAGGGTCCCGAGATTTGTAAGTATGCCCTAGCATTTCAACCAAATATTTTGAAGGGATAACATCCAATAACGTGATTATTATTATTATTATTATTATTATTATTTAGTATTTATATAGCGCCGACATATATTACACAACGCTGTACAGCGTATATATATATCTTGTCACTAACTGTCCCTCAAAGGAGCTCACAGTCTAATCCCTACCATTGCCATATGTCTATATAATGTAGTGTAAGTACTGTAGTCTAGGGCAAATTTTTTTAGGGGGAGCCAATTAACTTATCCGTATGTTTTTGGAATGTGGGAGGAAACCGGAGTGCCCAGAGGAAACCCACGCAGACACGGAGAGAACATACAAACTCTTTGCAGATAGTGCCCTGGCTGGGATTCAAACCAGGGACCCAGTACTGCAAGGCGAGAGAGCTAACCACTACGCCACCGTGCTGCCGTGATCACATTTCCTTGAACTCTTCTGTATAATTCTGTATAACTCCTTTTGCATTGTAGTTTCTACTTTATTCATTTATAAAGTTCCATGTGCATAAAACAATATCAAAGCACGTAAAGTAATGTAAAGCTAATGTTGTTCAATCTCATTATAGCCCAGTTCCTCTCTCCCAGCCTGACTAATCTAATCGGTGTACACATCACCCATCAAAATGTCTCCCATACTCACTTCCAAGGGTTTTCAGCTGTGGGATCATGTGTTCCCCCATTCAGCTGCTGACTGGCTGACCGGTCCATTCCCATGCTGCATAATTATCATTTCATTGATCATCTCTAATTATGACTCACATACAATCTTATAGAAGCTTAGCAAGACGCAACAAAGATTCTTTCTCAAGAGGGTCCTGAGTACTTTTTTTCCTCCATATATTTTTTTCTGTGGCCTTCATGTTGACTGTATGGCTTTTTATCAACTAAGGAAAATAACCAGTCACAGAGATATGGCTGGCCGGCCTACTGTTGTGTGGACGTGGAAGCATTGAGGAGAGACACACTGAGGATGCTGATACCACAATCCTGGAACTGCTTCCTGGTCATTGAACTAGATGTACATATTCCAGTGCGTGGAGCTACACAGAACTGTGACTGTATCATCCATACTACCTATTGATCAGAGGCGGTAGGATTGAATGGGTGGCTGGCTCCTATCCAAAGTGCCAGGAACTTTGCTCTGTTTTTAACTAACTCTTTCCCTGCTGGGCATTGAGATGGACCCACATTTTCCCAGGCTGTCTGTCCTTCTGTGCCAATGCCACACACTTTACTTTCACAGAATAGTATATGAGTTTTTAAGCTACACATGCAGGATTTAGGGAAAATGATGGCTAATAATAATGAAGAATCGTGTCTCAGCCTAAAGGTTCAAGTCATTTTTTTTCAGTGGTATATCAGGATATTAACTAATCCTAATTTAAGTCATCACACATGTACTTGAAGAGGAACTACGGTGAAAATAATGAAAAAAAAGCACTTAATTTTTATAATGATTATGTATAAATAATTTAGTCAGTGTTTGCCCACTGTAAAATCTTTCCTTTCCGAGATTTACATTCTGAAATGTATTACATGGTGACATTTTTACTGCTGGCCAGTGATGTCAGTGGAAGTAGCTGCTGCTTGCTTTTTTGGCAGTTGGAAACAGCTGCTATTTCCCACAATACAACAAGGCTCTCACAGTGTGATGTCAGTACCCCTGTGCTGTGAGACGCTGACATCACACTGTGGGAGGGGTTTTGCCACGATATCAGCCATACAGAGCCCCCTGGTGCTCCGTTTGAGAAAAAGTAAAGATTTCTCGTGGTAAAGGGGGTATCAGCTACTGAATGGGATGAAATTCAATCCTTGGTTATGGTTTCTCTTTAAAGGGATACTGTAGAGGGGTCGGAGGAAAATGAGTTGAACTTACCCGGGGCTTCTAACGGTCCCCTGCAGACATCCTGTGCCCGCGCAGCCACTCACCGATGCTCCGGCCCCGCCTCCAGTTCACTTCTGGAATTTCGGACTTTAAAGTAGGAAAACCACTGCGCCTGCATTGCCCTGTCCTCAATCCCGCTGATGCCACCAGGAGCGCACTGCGCAAGCGCAGACCATACTGGGCCTACACAGTATGCTCCTGGTGACATCAGCGGGATCGAGGACACGGCAACGCAGACGCAGTGGTTTTCAGACTTTAATGTCTGAAATTCCAGAAGTGAACCGGAGGCGGGGCCGGAGCATCTGTGAGTGGCTGCGCGGGCACAGGATGTCTGCGGGGGACCATTAGAATCATTTTCTTATAGATTATGTATCAAATTCAATTACGATGCTACATTGTAACCAAATGCCAAAGTGTATATAATTTTAAACGTCCAATACCAATACATAGTTCTTTATAATGTATGCAACCAAACAAACAACAGTTCAGTACTATATCAAAACCAAATCCCTGAGGCCACTTTCTCAGAGGTTCATGAGGCACCATGCAAAGTTCATACATTTTTCATAATTCTTTGAAACAGAATTAAATAAAATACACGATACCTTTATAAAAATCACATTGAATATCGCCAATACAATACCACTCTAAATTCAAATATTCATGTAAGCGTCAACAATGATATCACTCTTCTGGTGTGGGCCACATCCCTAAAGGATATTAGTGTATATCATGTTTTATGCAAGCAATTAAATAAAGCCTTCACCAAATGTGAGAGCATTCACCTGCACTGACCCTAACATGACGTACATTCAGGGGTCTAGTCCTGGGAAAAAAGGTGAGTGGACTCACATGAAAACCCCTGCGCTGCGCATAGCACGGCGCGCCGAAAAATGTGCGTGGTCACGCATCAAAATGTGGGTGTGGTTATGGGTGGGGCTAAATATACATGACTTTAGCAGTGGTGTAAAAGGTCTGCTGGGGAAGTTTGAGCTCTGCCGTAGTGTATCCCCCAAAAATAAATGTAATCTGACAGCATTTCACCAAAAAGACACGTAATCTGTCAGAAGTTCCTCCAAAATACAGATAATATGGCAGTGGTTCCCCCAAAATAGACGTGATCTGGCAGCAGCAGTTTTCCCAACATACATATAATCTGGTACCAGTTCCCCAAAATAGGAGTAATCTGGCAGCAGATCACCCAAAATACTCATATCACCCAAAATACATGAAATCTGGCAGTGGTACAGGCAGACTGGAGGTCAATTATGAGGCAATATATCTGGCACTGGCAGGCAGACTATAGGTCAATATCAGGCAATATATCTGGTACGGGCAGGCAGACTAGAGGCCAATTATGAGGCAATATATCTGGTTCTGGCAGGCAGACTAGAGGCCAATTATCAGGCAGTAGATCTGACAGTGGTACAGGCAGACGAGAGGTCAATTATCAGGCAATATATCTGGCACTGGCAGGCAGACTATAGGTCAATATCAGGCAATATATCTGGTACGGGCAGGCAGACTAGAGGCCAATTATCAGGTAATATATCTGGCACTGGCAGGCAGACTAGAGGTCAATTATCAGGCAGTAGATCTGGCACTGGTACAGGCAGACTAGAGGACAATTATCAGGCAATATATCTGGCACTGGTACAGGCAGACTAGAGGCCAATTATCAGACAATATATCTGGCACTGGTACAGGCAGACTAGAGGACAATTATCAGGCAATATATCTGGCACTGGTACAGGCAGACTAGAGGCCAATTATCAGACAATATACCTGGCACTGGTACAGGCAGACTAGAGGACAATTATCAGGCAATATATCTGGCACTGGCAGGCAGACTAGAGGTCAATATCAGGCAATATATCTGGCACTGGCAGGCAGACTAGAGGTCAATATCAGGCAATATATCTGGCACTGGCAGGCAGACTAGAGGTCAATATCAGGCAATATCTGACACTGGCAGGCAGAGTGGCTGACTGAGGACAATATCAGGCAATATCTGGAACTGGCAGGCAGAATGGCAGACTAGAGGTCAATAACAGGCAATATCTGGCACCTGCCAGCTTGTGCCACCTTGCGCCACCTGACCTCCCTACCCTTAGGCTGGACTCTGCTCTCCCCAGCACGTTTCTCAACCTTGGAGTGGGATCGGAGATAGAGTGCATGCAAGCAATTTGGGAAACAACGGTATATACCTGTTGCCTGTCACAGGATGGAGCTGCTTCTACCCCTTGTATCCTCCACTGCACACACGGACTGGAGCTGATGTGATACCACGTACTGGGTACTGTATGCATTGCCTTATTTTGGAGTACATGTTATGTCCACGCTTAACTCCTCATGCTGGCAGCTTGCAGTGTCTGTCGCTTCTGTTCACACTTTGATAGACTTTGCTGTGCTTTTTCTCAATTCTGCAGCTCACCGTTGTTTTCTGCTTGTGCTCCTTGAACTGTTTGCTTAAATACAAGTACTGGAAGTGAACTTTTTGCTCTGTTTACTCCCCCCCATGCATATGTTTGTCACGCTTTGCTGGGCTTTGCTGGATTCTTCCTGATACTTACCGACTACTGATATTGAGCAGACTTCCCACTTAAGGAACTGTTATTGGAGTTATTCATTTTGAACCAGCTCATGTATGAGTCTCTATATTGGAGCCATTACTATCATCACCATTAGGGGGCCAGGATTGAATGGTTGTGTGCAATTGTGGTATGAATGGGCGGTGTGTTGACAGCCAGTGGGCTGTTTTTCTGTTTTAATGTGTGTTTTTTTACTGTGTACTCTATTCTGATAATTAATAAAAAGTTTTTGATATTTTTCTAAAACAAGTGTTTTTGTTGCTTGGAGCATATGCCCCGCATTAGCACCTCCTAAATTGTTTTGTCAATATCTGGCATTAGCAGGCAGAATGGACGACTAGAGGTCAATAACAGGCAATCACTGTGGGAGGCACCCTTACATCTAATTATATCTAATATCTATTACTTACAGATAAGCATAGTGTGCCTTACCTGTTATGAAGGCTCGTACACTCAGATCAAGTAAAATGAATTTATTTCTAGCACAATGGACTTTTTAACGCGTTTCGCGACCGCAAGTCGCTTCTTCAGGTCAAATAAAATGCTGTTAGCCAGGGATGTATAGCGTTGGCGCCCTCGCTATACATCCCTGGCTAACAGCATTTTATTTGACCTGAAGAAGCGACTTGCGGTCGCGAAACGCGTTAAAAAGTCCAGTCCATTGTGCTAGAAATAAATTCATTTTACTTGTAAGGGCGCCTCCCACAGTGTTTGTTACTAATTAGTACCCCACTACGTGGGGTTATACTTACTGTAAGTTCATTATAGTAGTATTTTTTTCCGGGAGCGGCGACCGACAAGGCCGAGTGGAGACGGTACTTCTCCACATGTTCTGATGGTGGTTGCCTAAATAGCAACCCAGAATTGTGAGTATATATTTTTTCTGCGATAGACCATTTACACAACGATAATACATGATATTGGGCTCCCAGTGTCCCTGTGTTTGTTTTTTTTTTTCTATCTCTACTAGTCTTACAATAACAGGCAATATCTGGCACTGGCAGGCAGAATGGCAGACTACACTGTCAGTGTCACTGACAAAATGCAGCCAGCAACAACTTGCTACCAACAGTTGCACAGTAGGCTACTACTTGGTGCTGCTGAACTCTGCTGAGCCTGAAGCGAGTGAGCAGGAGCAAAGTGACCGGGTGCTCAGCAAAGAAAGGAAATCAAATCTATAAAAACAAACAGCGCTGCCGCTAAAGCTGTGAGTCAGTCAGTCTTTCTCTCTGGGGCTGCGGCTGACTGACTGGTGCTTGGCGGACGAAAAGCGTAGACATGCTGCCCCTGCATGTCATTACGCTGCCGCCCGCATTGTAGAGAGGAGGGGAGGAAGCAGGAAGTAGTGGCGAGTGGTCATGTGACTGAGCAGTGTCACATGACCGCTGCTCGCGACCAGGAAGTAACTGGGGAGAAGTACGAGTCCTGCTAGGGTGGACGGGGTCCACGCTCAAGAAAAAGTAAGTGGACGTCGTCCACCAGCGTTCACGCAGGACTTGACCCCTGCATACATTTATTCGTACACAATGCTTACTACCGAAAAGCATATAAAACCCCTATACATGCAATAATCTATTGGCAAAATTCAAAAATATTATATATATATATATATATATATATATATATATAAATATATATATAAAACTCATATTGCATCTGTTATTAAAAATGTATGATATTTGTATAGTTCAGTTTATTACGAACCTCTGAGGAAGCGGCCAGGGTCACAAAACATGTGTCAAGCATTTGGATTTGACGTAGTGTTGTACTGTTATTTAATTGGATGTTTATGCTATAATAGAATTATTTATTTTATGCTTGAAGAAATTTGAAGAAGACTTTATATGGAGTGCAAAGATTTATACACTTAAAAAATTGGATTTAATACCATATTATACCGTGATTTAATTGGATACATATGCTATAATAAAATGAGGTATTTTATCCTTAAACATGTATTCACTTTTTATGAGAAATTTTAAGGTAATACCTTTACAGTTACTTATGATTTATATGTATATGAAGTATTATTTGCAAGACATCCATATATGGTATATGTGTGATGCAATAAATAAAGGATAGTTTGTATCCTGGTAATACCACTAGACAGCCCCATTGACAGTTACATTTTGTTGTCTTTTTTCACGCACAAAAAGATCATCATAACAGAACAGAGAATAAGAGAAATGACAGCCATATAATCCAATACATCACATCAGGGCATCAAATATAAGCATATTGAGGATATTGAGCAGCCAGAAGGCAGCTTACATAGTATCACACAGCACATAACTGATCAATACCAAAATAGAGGCCTTCTTTTTTCGGTCTACACAGTTGGGATGAGATATTGTATTGGTTATTTCTAGAGGGGCCTGAACACAGTAACACACTTCTGTCCGCTTTTCAGTCACACATCAATGTTACAGAAGCTGAAAAGCGAACAGAAGTGTGTTAAAGCCCATACACAAGTCAGATTTTTCCGAACGACGGGTCATTTGAACGTCCCGTCGTTCAGTCATCCGCACGCCAAATCGGGCGTGTGTACAGTCCGTCATTCGGGTGATAATCGTTCGGGTGATAAGGCGGATCGCTCAAGACCAATCTTATCACCCGAACGACGGACTGTACACATGCCCGATTTAGCGTGCGGACGACTGAACAACGGGACGTTCAAACGACCCGTCATTCGGAAAAATCCGACGTGTGTATGGGCCTTTAGTGTGCTCAGGCCCTTAACTGAAGGTGAGGTCCCAAATACATTGTAGATAAAGGACTTAGGTGCTGAAAGCAGTAGTGTCCTACTTTGGGGATTGGAGATGCTTAGAGCTACTGGTGCAAATTGTAAGGAGTTAGGGTTGGTGTTAGGCAGAGGAGATTGGCCAAGGTTATGCTTGAAGTGTTAGTGTACTGTTACTGTGTAGAAACTGTTAGGCTGCATACACACACACACACACTGCATACACACTTAACCAGCTCTTAAAGCAAATACTAGGTGGTGGGAAAGAATAGATTTACTTACCTGGTGCTTCTTCCAGCCCCTAGCAACAGTCTATCAAGTCACTCCTTGTAATTTCCCCGGTCACGGCTATGGTCGCAGCGTCTGTGCATGCACAGGAGCATCCTCGCGCCCCTCTCAGTCACACTCCCATTGCTGGGAGCTTTCTGCAGTCGCAGCTTGGCAGGCTGATCAAGGAGCTCCGCTCCGTGTCTCTGCAGGGAATGACCACATGATCATTCCCTGCTAATCTCCGCCCCCAGGACTTGACACCAATCGGCATTAGGCATTCCTGGGGCAGCCACTCTGCAGCCGCTGATCAGCATTAGGTGGTCGTACAGTGGTTAAAAACCATTTTTCCTTTGCATTTTTAAAATAAATTTTCTCAAAAACTACAAAGTCTTTTTGAAAAATGTGTATAAGAGCATTGCAATTAACCATTTAAGTTGGCACAAAATTACATGAAAATGATGCAATAATTATGCAAAAATATGAATGATTGCAATTACAGATGAAATTACATTTTTCCAAAATTTCACATTACTTTTTCACATCGTAATTGCGAATTTCGATGCTAAATTATGTCTATGCGAAATCTGTGCTCATCACTAACAATAGCACCATTGTCATGCATGCGCACTGCACACATACTGCTGCAACTCCAGCAATAAATGCGAACAGGCAAATGACACCAGCGCTCCAGCGAAATGCTCAAAGCAGGCGACACAGGCTGCGGCAGTCTACCTGTGCATATTCATGGCTGGAAGGACAAGGACTTTGCGTAAAGTGAGAGAGTGAGAATGTGATCCTGACACACAAGCAATTACAGCTCACTCCATATGCAGAACAAGCGCCTATACTAAAAATACAGATGTTGCCGGAGTTAATGTAACTATCAAATCAAAACAACACGAGAAAGGCAATTTGGCACAGTTAGTCTCCGCACACTCTGCCAACTCACTAATGGGTCTCTGTAGATGGTGCGTCTTGACATTTGCTATGCTCACATCTGTAGAATGAATGCTTTTTTGTATTCCGAATGTAAAAACACAGACTTGTCTTACAAATCCGGAGCTTTGGAAGTATTTAGTGCATGACAAAACAGTGCTTTTGTGTGTCTTTTGAGAAAGCACTGCTGCCCCCCACCCCTGAAACAAGCACATACACACACCCAGCCCCCTCCTCTCTGTCCAATGCATAATGTGCCAAGAACAATGCATTGCGCTCAGTGGCAGGGAACTGCATGAATGGCAGTAAACAGGCCTCAGGCTTCACAATGACAAAGTGATACTGGCTAATTAAACCTTGCTGGGAGGTGCATTTATGAATTGTGCTGAGCAAAAGTAAAAAATAAAATACTTGGAAGGCATTTTGCTTCAGTGGATATGCTGCAGTCTTGTGCCAGATCAAGTCAAATCACTAAATTATTATTATTATTATTATTATTATTATTATTTTTAGTATTATTATTATTATTATTATGTATTTATATTGGGGATGGTCGGAATGCCCATTTCCGATTCCCCGGAAATTCAGATATCCGTTTTTTTTCGATTTCCAATTCTCCATTTTTCAGATTTTCAAGGAGTATTTTTTTTGTGTCATTTTTTGTATTAAACAATGCAAAAAATGAAGACAAAAAAATGGAAAAACTGAAATATGGAGATTGTGATTGGTCTAAAATTAAAATTTTACAGAAAAATTCTGTATTCTCTGAGTTATGTTCTGTGTTTGGGCTAAAATTCCTTGGAATTCTGATCTCCTTTTTCCAATTTCTGAATTATACAGATACTTCTGAAAAATACAGATATTTCAGTTCCGTGGAATGAGCATGCCTAATTTATATAGCACCATCATCTTCCACAGTGCTGTACTGAGCATATTGTCTTCTCACTTAACTGTCCTTTAGAGAGGCTCACAATGTAATTCCCTAACATGGCCAGGACAAGGTCCTCCAACATCCAAGGCTGAGACCTCAAAGTGTGCCCCCATCCCTCCCACCCCAGTCATCACACATTAATTGCTATAAGACTAAGTGGTGCCCCAGAGCTGCAACACCTTAATCTCTAGTCATCTGGCTTGCAGTCACTGCCATGTATCCCCTGTTTTTATTTCTCTCTGCTTCAAACACAATACGGAATGAGAGCTGAGTGAGTTGTGTGCCCACTCCTACACTGTACCCTTAGGCTGGTGCCTGTCTTGCCTCTGCCTCGGCCCAGCCCTGATCCCTAACATAGTCATATGTCTATGTATGTATTGTGTAGTGTATGTATCGCAGTCTAGGGCCACTTTAGGGGGAAGCCAATTCATTTTCTTCTATATATATATTCCAAGAGGCAAGGCGCTCACGGCCCTTGATAGGTCTATAAGCTATGAATTAAAACAACCTTGAAAATGATACAGAGTAAATTGGTACAACACAGTTCTTATTCCATAAAGTCCTTTTAGCAAGTCCATAAACTAGCATCCGCACAGTAGTTGTTATGCTTCCATACAGGTATAATCTTCAACAATAGGCAAGACAGAGATGGCCACCACCAACACCCTTTGTGTGCCACTCACCGCTCTTTCTGACCAAAAAGGTCAATACACGCCTTGGGACAGTTCCCGGGTCGTCCCCCACCTCTTAGATCAATTCACCTCTCCGATCAACAATATCTCCTTTCAGGGATGATTCTTCTATTAACCACCTCAGAGGAACAAACTCCACATAGTATAATACCGTTAAAATTGTTTATTAAAAGTAACAAATACACTCACATGGTCCAATGGTTAAATATCGCTCAGAGTTTTTTGCAACGGGCTCTCCCCCGTATAGGTGGCCTAGGCTGGCAGGCTTCTGACCTCCTGGGCTCACTCCTGGACACCGCCGCGCGCTCAGTGTACCGGGACTCCCCTTCTAGGTCCATCTCGCCGCCACGCCACTTCGTAGTGTGCTTGTCCGCTTCCGCATCAGGCTCCGCCCTATCGATTTCGTCACACAGTGACTCATCAGGGGCATGAGCCTGATGCGTACTGCGGACGTTCTTAAGGAATTGTCGCGCAACGACGCATGCGCTCCGTATTCCCTGTCTCCGGAACGCATGCGTCGTTGCGCGACAATTCCTTAAGAACGTCCGCAGTACGCATCAGGCTCATGCCCCTGATGAGTCACTGTGTGATGAAATCGATAGGGCGGAGCCTGATGCGGAAGCGGACAAGCACACTACGAAGTGGCGTGGCGGCGAGACGGACCTAGAAGGGGAGTCCCGGTACACTGAGCGCGCGGCGGTGTCCAGGAGTGAGCCCAGGAGGTCAGAAGCCTGCCAGCCTAGGCCACCTATACGGGGGAGAGCCCGTTGCAAAAAACTCTGAGCCATATTTAACCATTGGACCATGTGAGTGTATTTGTTCCTTTAATAAACAATTTTAAAACGGTATTATACTATGTGGAGTTTGTTCCTCTGAGGTGGTTAATAGAAGAATCATCCCTGAAAGGAGATATTGTTGATCGGAGAGGTGAATTGATCTAAGAGGTGGGGGACGACCCGGGAACTGTCCCAAGGCGTGTATTGACCTTTTTGGTCAGAAAGAGCGGTGAGTGGCACACAAAGGGTGTTGGTGGTGGCCATCTCTGTCTTGCCTATTGTTGAAGATTATACCTGTATGGAAGCATAACAACTACTGTGCGGATGCTAGTTTATGGACTTGCTAAAAGGACTTTATGGAATAAGAACTGTGTTGTACCAATTTACTCTGTATCATTTTCAAGGTTGTTTTAATTCATAGCTTATAGACCTATCAAGGGCCGTGAGCGCCTTGCCTCTTGGAATATCTATTTGTAAATTAAGAGGTGGCGAACAGGTGTTCTATGTTTATGTAAATCAGGGGGTGGGATCATCAAAGCTGAGAGCGCTACCTCTTTGGAGTATAATTTTCTTCTATGTTTTTGGGATGTGGGTGGAAGCTGGAGTGCCCATAGGAAACCCACACAGACACGGGGAGAACATACAAACTCAGTGCAGATAGTGTCCTGGCTGAGAAATGAACCAGAAAGCCAAATTCACTAACTATTATGCCACTGCTGGCTACTAATGTGGATCCAGTTTAGCATTTTTCAAAGTTTTTTTTTATTTTAATAATTTTTGTTTCTTTTTTTTGTGTGTGCGTTATAATGCTCCCTAGTGGCTGAATTATTACACTATGTATTTGTGTAGTGCTGACATCTTCTGCAGCATTTTACAGACTATATAGTCATGTCACTCACTGTTCCTCAGCAGAGCTCAAAAATCTTATGCCTCAGAAGTATTAGTCCTATCAGAGGATGCAAAAAAAGACAATAAAAATCTCCTTGGAAATCGGAACGCAGAAATCTGCAGCATCATTAATTTGGCATTGGTAGAAAATTGGAATTCCTGCATAATCAGAAATCACCATTTATAATTAAATCAGAAAAAGAGCCTTCAACAAACACAACACACCAGCTGCCAATGGTCTTAGAAGCAATCTCTTTAAAGTGGATCAGAGATGAAAAACTAACTATGACAAGTAACTTGTCTATATATCTTATCTAAAGTTTAGATAGTTCACACAGAATATCTAGCTGCAAACAGCTTCAACAGTACATGAATATTTCTTCCTGTGATACAATGACAACAGCCATGTTCTGCTTGTGATCATTACACACAGGCAAGCTACTCTGCATCTCCAGCCCTCAGTCTGTGAAAACCTAATTCCCCCTCCTCCTACCTCCTGCCCTCTGCCTCTGAAATCTCTGGCTAGTAACACCTCCCCTCCTCCATCCCAGACTGAACTCCTATAAGCCCTTGCTACTGTCTGAAAATGTCAAGGCACTCTGAAAATCTGTGGGCGAGGCTTGTTTAGTTTATAGGGAATTAGAGTATTAAAACAAAAACGTATTTGGATTGAGTTTGAAAACAAAAGCAAAAGACCGAGAGCCCAAATTGTGCGGTATCTTCAAGCAATATAAAATAAGTAATTATCAAATAGTTATACTCACAAACACGGGTTGCCCCTAGGCAACCACTCCATATGCCAGTGGGGAGAATTGGAACCTGACCCCACTCAGGTATAAGATGTCGCTCTCTGTAGAAGGAAAATAGGAAGAATCCTTGCCACCATAGGTGGATCACTTAGTTATTAGGATGCAGACCAGAGGCGCCAAAAGAGTAAAAGCCTAATAGAACTTAAAAATGGGGGGAGACTTGTAATCCCGACTCACCACCCATAAACACCAAAAACCAGCATAAGACTCAATGTTCAATAAGAACAAGAAAAATTTATTGGTACTCCCAGGTGCTACGCGTTTCACGGGATTATCCCGCTTCCTCAGGCAATCATACAGGAGTACAAGCATCTAGCAAAACAAACGACACTCAGCGCCTCTGCCAAAGCTGTGGGCGAGGCTTGTTTAGTTTATGGGGAATTAGAGTATTAAAATAAAACAAAAAAAGTATTTGGATTGAGGAATGCCCTATAAACTATATGAAAGGAACACAATTATGCAATGAGTAAAAGTTTATCTCGGATCAACTTTAACATCCAACATCTTTTTTCCTTAAAACTGAAATGTCTTTACAGCTTGTAGGAATGATCTACAATAAAAGGTACTTTGAAGAAACGTGTATAATAGATCACATTTGAGGCTGCTCAATTGCCCTTTTAAAAGTCAGTTTTTGCTTTAGCTACTCACATAAAATGCATAATTCTCTTTTAGTGGAACTTCTGGCCCCTTACTGTAAATCATGGAAAGAAAATAATGGATGACTGAAATATAACTCAGGGCAGTTCAACTTCTCACCACTAACTCTGATTTGCAGTGCTATAATCAGTAATGGTGCTAGTCAGAGATAGTCTATATATTGAATAGAATTGCGCTGCTTCCCAATATTACACAATCAGAAACCTTTTGGGTTCGTCACAGCTCTAGGTAGAGTCACTCCCAGTTAAATCATAAATACATTGTATGGTGTGTAGGCTCTCCCACATAATAAAGTGACAGACAAAGTTCCAATAATTTTCCAAGTCCTCCTCCACACAGATTGACTTAGGTTTGATCCCCTATTAAAAATTCTTTAGTAAATGGTTAAGCGCTCTGCTCTGCCTGTACTTTCAAATACATGTAAAATGTGGCTTAGAAAAGGCCCCCCTTTCGGGGATAGACTCACCAGACTTCGCGGTCTGGTGACGTCAGTGGAGCGCACGCTGGGAAGAGGTGAGTCCTCCCCGCCCGTGCGTCTTACAAATAGCGGCTGCTTCTTCTATGTAAGGCTGGAGGGGAGCGCAGTTCGGGGGACCCAGGCGAGGGAGGGGGGGTACGACCCCCTCCCCGCCGCTAGGCCCAATACCTCCGTCCTGCCAGCTACCCCTCCAGCTCGGCGGCCCCCCACAGCGCCCCCCCCCCACCGGGGCTTCTTTTTGCATTTGGATTGCCTGAGTGGTCAGACACTGTCATTCTGTTTTTAATCATTTTTTAATAAACTGGTATGCTTTTACGCGATGTGGAATCCCTTTTTTGCTTACACAGACTGGGGACAATCAAGAGTGGAGTGCCAGTGAGGCTGCGGGGTGGCCAATACCCTAAATGCGAGAATAGGCCTTGGAGGCCACGAAGTCTGGTGAGTCTATCCCCGAAGGGGGGGCCTTTTCTAAGCCACATTTTACATGTATTTGAAAGTACAGGCAGAGCAGAGCGCTGAACCATTTACTAAAGAACTTTTACTTGATGGTGCACGCATCTAGGAAGAGCGCTCCCACGGGATTATTATTGTTCTATCATTTGGATAAGGACATTATATATGTGGTTACTGCCTGTGACTGTATTTTATATGAGCATTTTAATGTGGATGATTGTATTCTCTAGAAGTACTTTCAGTGCTAATTTACTTGTTATATGAGCGCAGTATCAGGGTGCTAAATTTTTTGTAAATTGATCCCCTATTTCCATGTGAAGTAATCACTCACCAGATCTCAAGGCTGACCAATAATAGATCAGCAATCAGCACTTAAAACATCCACCGATCTCCTCACAATCTCAACTCCTTGTCCTGACAGATCCTCAAAAAATCCAAACAAGAATCGCTTATGCTGTAACTTTTCTATAAATCTTATCTAAAGTTTAGATAGTTTACACAGCAAATCTAGCTGCAAAAAGCTTCAATAGTTTATGGTTATTTATTCCTGTGATACAATGAGGGCAGCTACGTTCTGTTTGTCACAGGCTGAGAGCTGGAGATTCTATCAGCTTGCTTGTGTGTAATGTGACAAATTCAGTCCCCTCTCCTCCTCCCCTCTGCCTCTGAAATCTCTGGCTAGTAACCTCCTCTTGCCCAGACTGAGCTCCCATAAGCCCATGCTACAGTGCCAAGGCACTCTAAAAAGCTGTGGGTGAGGCTTGTTTAGTTTATAGGGAATTGAAGTATTAAAACAAAACAAAAAAAGTATTTGGCTTGAGGAATGCCCTATAAACTATATGAAAGGAACACAATTATGCAATGAGTAAAAGTTTACCTCGGATCCACTATACAACACCGCGCACATGCACTACTTTTCACCACTTGTGATCCCAATCACCAATATATGAATGAACTGCTCACCAGATAAACTGGCTGACCTACCACAGACCAGCAATAGAGCATTCACTGCAGATCAGATGTCTCTCCTCACAGGAATCAGCTCTCAATCACTAGGCTCAATCACATCCTTGCATGGCGGAACTTTGTTTATTTAGATATAAAAAAGTTATAAAAGTGCTCTCACATTTAATAAGATCATATGCGCAAGTAAAATCGAAGTTCCTGGGTGGCTGCCAGTGTCCTGCACTCTCCTAAGTTTTCTCCTAGGTGATATTTTTACATCTCATCAATAAAATGCCTTTAAAGTCACCAGCAAGCAAGAAACTACTGAGAATAATTTTGACAGTTCCCCCTTTTTTTTTTGTTTTGCTGGAAAGTTATTTTAAACAGAAGATAAAAAAATCATCTCCTAGGGACGGGAGAAAACTTACGAGAAAGGTGAATTGAATAAGGTTATACACCAGTAATACAGCGCTTAAGCTCCTTAGGAGTTGTATTAGAACACCATAAATCACCTATAAGGGATAGAGCTTTCCTATATGGCTCTTTTAGATCAATATGATCAAAATTAAATACTAATATAGTCAGTGAATACTATTCCAGGAGACTTTCACAGGTTCACAGTAAGCCAAACAAGATGTACAGTCTCTAAGGTGCGCTTCTGTATCAAGAATGAGTCGTTCTTGAATCCATGCACTAACAGTATCAGATCAGCGCTGCACTTATGCTGTTACTCCACTAGGCTCGAGGGTGAGGGGAGCCTATAAGTACGCCAGAGGCATATTAAGGCCTATGCAATCCAGGCCCACCACTGTTGGTGAGTGTCGACCTCACAGGGTGTATCTGGTGCAGGTGTAGTGGAGTAACAGCATAAGTGCAGCGCTGATCTGATACTGTTAGTGCATGAATTGAATAAGGCACTAAGGGGTAGATTCATTACAGTTTAATTAACGTAGTAGGGGGTCGCACTGGTAAAGGATCAACCCCTCAAGTCTGCTTTTGGTATACTAGATACACTTTACCGCAACAGTAAAGTGACACTCAGTTCAGTTTGATAAGAGAAAAAAAAATTCCAGTGCATGATAGACTTTTCATTGATAACTGCAAAATACCAACTGACAGAAGCAAACTTCCCCCTGTATATAACTCTTAAATGCAGTATAAAACTTTGAGTTGAAAGTCTCACCATGCCTTAAATATTTTTGAATACTTAATGAGCAGCTTAGCTGGGACTTAAGAAATCTCTTTATTCTATAATACACTATAGATTCAACAAGAGGAGTTTAAAATACAGTCAACAAAAGAATTTGAAAGGGACTTCCAAAAGACTTGGGATCTTAGAGACTAGCACATGGCAAGTGCATTAAATTGCAAAGCATCCAAATATGTGACGCACTGGGAAATATTTTATAAAATACTTCTAAGGTGACTTTACACACTATGCAATCTTCTTAAACTATTCCAAAGTACTTCGGTACCTTCAAGTTGAAGAGAATGTAAGGAAGAATGAAGTCTCTTATACAGTAAAGGTCCGTACACACGCCGGACTGCAGGCAACGACGGGTCCGTAGTCACCGTTCCAGCCACAGTCCGGCGTGTGTACAGTCTGTCTGCAGACTGATATGGCTGTTTCTAAGCAATCCGCCGGGCAGATCACTCAGAAACAGCTGTATCAGTCTGCAGACAGACTGTACACACGCCGGACTGTCGCTGGAACGCCCACCCAGCGGGAGGTGACGACGGACCCGTCGTTGCCTGCAGTCCGGCGTGTGTACGAACCTTTACTGAATAGTAAAAGTTTAAGAAGATTTCAGAAAAACAGTTACTTTAAGTTACTGAATAAACAGGATATCAACCTCAAATATATAAAAAAAGAGTGCACCACCACAATCATCATTATTGAGAAGAAAAAAACAAAAAAAGTGTGTCAAAAACGGTGGCTCATAAAGTTCTCTGTTCCACTCTTTTCTCACATTTTTACTTTTTAAATGTATAGCTTCTGATTGAAGCATCCACATATTTTTTGGGTTCTTTATTAGTAATGAATTGCCTTTTGGGTTGAGCTAACAGATATCTTGAACCCTTCTGATCCAAACTTAGCTCTGCTAAATTTAAGAGTAGACAGATATCTACAGACAATTCACACCTTCTTGCCTACCAAATGTGTACAACTGCTAGAATGTGTAACTTATGAATGGGAAAACACTAATATGTCTACTGTATGAGATTCAATAGCAAATATCAACATGCATTAGGAATCTATAGGTTCATGTATACCGCTGGATGAAATAAGCAACACATCATACTTGATATGTTTATTATTTATTGCTATTTCAATGTTGAATGAATTACATACTTCCTGACTGTTTGTATAGTCTTGAATCCTATAAGAAACATGGCGATGTGTGTTATGGCTGATACACACGAAGAGCGCTTCTGAGCGCTTTTAAAAACTCTAGCACTTTGAAAAGTGCTTGGCTAATGTATTTGAATGGGATGGAGCACACCAGAGTGATGTGATTTTCTCCCAAATGTAAATGCGGGTCCTGCAGGCTGCAGCATTTCTGCATGATTCAGCCTCAATGTTAAGTATAGGAAAGTGGAAAATCCCTCTCAAAAACGCTAGAACAGAGTGGTTTTCCAAGCATTTTTTTATTCAAAACAAGTACACTTCCAGCTCTACTGTACAAAAAAAATTGCTACACCAAAATGCTTCAAAAATCTCTAGGCATAACTAGAAAATCACTTGGCACATGCCCAGAATCATTTAGAAAAAAAAATCATTTTTAAAAATGCTTAGCGTTTGCGATTATGCTAGCACTTTTAGGTATGCGCCAGTCCTTAAATTGCTTTTAAAGCCCGTACCCACTGCACAATTTTTCTGATGATTTTTCCAATGACCAACAATTTTTTGAGCGATGAGTGGTCATTTCCACAATCTTGCGACAAGGGAACAGGAGCGCGATCACACGAATGACATTTAGCGGCACGTGCCGATAACAACCGTCACATCGGATCGGATCTTTAAGATCCCCAATGACTCCGTGCAAAGTGCTTGCCTTACAAAGACTGATAAGACTTAGACCACCAGCTCTATGCCAAGGAAGGGCCAAAGTACTGGCAACGGGCCACCACGCACCAGCCTACTCAGAAGCTTTTACAACAGATGGTGAGAAGCTGTAGCCTGCAAAAGAGTAACTTATCTGGTCAGCCCGTCGTGTAACATTGTCGTGAGCAGGAAGAGGAATGGCTGAACGCTCGTTGTCAAGGGGACATGGCTGGACCCGTCAGGTGGTGAGTACTTTACTCATTTTTATTTATACATATTGGAAAAAAACACCAGTGAAACCACACCATTTTAGAGCAATGTTCTTATATATTTCATGCATCCTTAAAAAAAAAATGGCTAACATTTACAATTCATGTTTTAATGTTAAGTACAATGTAAATAGAGCTTGCTATACCAACCATTGTAAATTGGTTCAGAAGTAGAAAAGTTATTGTAACATCAGGTATCTAAAATTATTTGTAAACTGAGGGAATAAACCATGTTACCGAGTTACCCAAGCCTCATGAGGTATCTAATAGTAAAACACAACAGAAACTTTCTCTCTGGAAGGCAACTCTCTTACCGTTAGCTCCTGGTGATAGATTGACAGAATTTTGCATTGGTTACTAAACTTCAGAACTCAAAAAGTCTCCTAAAGGGATCTGAGCGCCTATTTAAAAAAATACAGTATATAAAAAACTTCATAAATAGAGTGGGCCATGGGGGAGTGGTTACAGGAATTGCTTACCTTCAAGATGCATGCGCCATGGTCTCCCCTGTCTGAATGCGCTACTCCATCTTTTCCATGCACACCCGCAGCTGCAGTAGTTAGAGCTGCCTGCAGCAGTGTTGCGTGTTCCTGGCCACCACAATGCATGTCGGGAGATGTAGCTCTTCGATGTGAGTACATCTCTTGCCCCCTTACAATCCCTGGATGGCCCACTGTAACGGCAACCACCGGTGCCCTAAATTACCCTTACACGCCCCACACTGTATTACATTACTGCTATGGGGCTCCTAGTTCCAGCGCTCTGCGCTAAACTATGTGCACCAAAACAACCTGCTTTGTCCAGTAAACCTGGAACTTTGTTATTGGGAGCAACATCTGTTGGTGGCGGATGCTAAGTAGAAATATTTATGAGAAAAAAATATATATTCTAAAATGAAACAATGCTTAAAGGGACACTTAAGTCAAACAAAAAAAATGAGTTTTACTCACCTAGGGCTTCCAATAGCCCCCTGCAGCTGTCCGGTGCCCTCGCCTCCTCCCTCTGATCCTCCTGGCCCCGCCAGCAGCCACTTCCTGTTTTGGTGACAGGGGCTGACAGGCTGGGGACGTGAGTGATTCTTCGCGTTCCCAGACACATTAGCACCCTCTATGCTGCTATATGGTATATGATATATGCTATAGCAGCATAGATGGTGCTATTGTGGCCAGGAACGCGAAGAATCACTCGCGTCCCCAGCCTGTCAGCTCCTGTCACTGAAACAGGAAGTGGCTGCCGGTGGGGCCAGGAAGATCGGAGGGAGACGACGAGGGCACCGGACAGCTGCAGGGGGCTATTGGAAGCCCCGGGTGAGTAAAACTCATTTTTTTTTTACTTAAGTGTCCCTTTAAAGAATAAAATACTTACTTATAAGTACCAGATTTTATTAATAAAAAATACATAAATAAATAAATATAATCTTACCCATATTATTACATCTTTTTACCCAAATATATAAAATGTATCGTTCTTTCTTTACATTTTTCAGATACCGTGTTGTACATTTTATTGTTTGAGAATTTCCTTTTTTTTTTTTGTTGGTATTGTGAACATGGTTTTCCCATGTTTGATAAGCAAACACTATAACAAAGCGTGATGACACCAGCATATACATTTGATTGAAAGAGAAGACAAATTGCATTCATTAGGGCAAAATGTGAATGGGACCACCATAGGAGATGCGTTAATTAGGACGTTCCTTCATGATGCTAATTACAGAAAAAGCTGACAGACCAAGAGTTGAATAGCAGGGACCAAAGATGACCTGTCTTGGGGTAGCTAATCTGTAATCTAATTTGTAATACTGTAACTAATGCTGGTCACATGTGGATAGCTTTCTGGATGACTCAGCCTTTTCCTAACTGTAAAATAGCTGTGAAGCTTACCCAGGCTCTGTAGGGCATTCTGATAAGTACCTTGCTAAACATCACAAGGACTCATGTTGTATGAAAACTGGAGCATAAACTGTTGTCTCGGCTAATTAGGCACCATTCTTTCTCTTGCAGAAACTGCTAACTAGTTTGAGCAGTATGTGGTACCACACAGGTCTAGGCAGTAGAAGAGAGAAAGAGAACTATTTCCGTAGGTTAAACCTTTAATTGACCATCTAAGTGTATTTTCAAAAGAACATTTTTAAGAACATTCACGTTATCTACCTAAGGAGGTTGATGTGCCGGAGGTTCTGAGTGTCAAACATTTTATTTTCATTTAATTAGCCAATAAAATGCATTAGCCTACAAAAACAATTCTATTTACGGTTATATTAGAGATTACATTACGTGATGAGTCTTTGCTTCCTAGCAGATGTCCAAGTGCTGGGATCAATCTACTCATCAACTAGCAACATAGAATGGTTTTAGCAGAGTCCCTGGGATCAATGTGACTAACAGAATGATACCATAACATCTAAAATGCACTACAGTCATTGCTCTGGGTTATTACATTGAAAAGTTCATGCATTAATTGTAAGCACACTTCTAAAATCAATCACAAGTCTTGTAAGGGTTTTTGATGTCCCTCTAAACTAACTGATATACAGGGCCGGATTTCCCACAAGGCATTGTAGGCACATGCCTATGGGCACCTGATGTTGGAAAGGCGGCTCACTCCCCTTATCAAGCACCTCCCTACTTTGGTGAGTCCTGATAAGGGTGTAGATGAGAAGTTACTCACCCTGCTCTCGACATTCCACTGACAAGATCTCTCTTCAGTCAGGGGTACCTCTAGCTACGTAATACTTGGGGGCACCTCTAGCTACTTAATATTGAGGGTACTTCTGTATACCTAATTTATACCTATAGCTACCTATGAAGGGCAAGGGAAGTAAGAGAGAAGTGACAGCTGGGAACAGCCAGCCTATAGGCTCCTTTGAGGTAAATCTGGGCCTACTGATATATGTAAGGATGCCGACCAGTATTGAACCTTTTTCTGGTTGAACTCAATGGACGTATGTATTTTTTCAACCCAACTAACTATGGAACTATCTTAGTTACATAGTTACATAGTTATTTGGGTTGAAAAAAGGCATACGTCCATCGAGTTCAACCAGAGGACAAAGTACAACACCAACACCAGCCTACTCCCTCACATATTCCTGTTGATCCAGAGGAAGTGAAAAACCCTTACAAGGCATGGTCCAATTAGCCCCAAAATGGAAAAAAAATCCTTCCCAACTCCAGAGGGCAATCAGATAAAATCCCTGGATCAACAGCATTAGGCATTACGTAGTAATTGTAGCCATGGATGTTTTTCAACGCAAGGAAAGCATCTAAGCCCCCTTTAAATGCAGGTATAGAGTTTGTCATAACTACTTCCTGTGGCAATGCATTCCACATCTTAATAACTCTTACTGTAAAGAACCCTTTCCTAAATAAATGGCTAAAACGTTTTTCCTCCATGCGCAGATCATGTTCTCTAGTCCTTTGAGAAGGCCTAGGGACAAAAAGCTCATCCGCCAAGCTTTTATATTGCCCTCTGATGTATTTATACATGTTAATTAGATCCCCTCTAAGACGTCTTTTCTCTAGACTAAATAAACCCAGTTTATCTAACATTTCTTGGTAAGTGAGACCTTCCATCCCACATATCAGTTTTGTTGCTTGTCTCTGCACCTGCACTAAGACTGCAATATCTTTCCTGTAATGTGGTGCCCAGAACTGAATTCCATATTCCAGATGTGGCCTTACTAGAGAGTTAAACAGGGGCAATATTATGCTAGCATCTCGAGCTTTTGTTTCCCTTTTAATGCAACCGAAAATTTTGTTAGCTTTAGCTGCAGCGACTTGGCATTGAGTACGATTATTTAACTTGTTGTCGATGAGTACTCCTAAGTCCTTCTCCAAGTTTGATGTCCCCAACTGTATTCCATTTATTTTGTATGGTGCTAGACCACTGGTATGACTAAAATGCATGACTTTACATTTTTCAACATTGAATTTCATCTGCCATTTATGTGCCCATATAGCCATCCTATCCAGATCCTGTTGCAATATGTCCCCATCTTCCTGAGAGTTGATGATTCTGCACAATTTTGTATCATCTGCAAAAATAGCAACATTGCTCACTACTACGTCTACTAGGTCATTAATAAATAAATAGAAGAGCACTGGACCCAGTACACACCCCTGTGGGACCCCACTGCTAACAGTCTCCCATTTTGAGTATGATCCATTGACCACAACTGTAAGTGTAAACATAACCAAAGGACAATGCATACACTGCAGTGTCCAATACTACCACTTACAATATAAAGAACACATTACACGGTTGTTGTTGTTTTTTTTGTTAAGTCTACTCACCAAACTCCTTGGGAACTGCAACAGAATATACACAGTTGTGTCCAATGCTGTAGTTTTTAGGGTAGTTTGGAGATAACACAGTTCCCTCCGAGCCTGTAGAGCGGCTTCCACATGGAGCTGAAAAATGACAAGGAAAAAATGCCAGGTGAGTCAAATCCAAACTCAGTGTTCCTGCAGAAATATAATTTACATGGTTACTGCAATTACAATCATTATAATATTGATTTTTTGATAACGGCTGAAGGCAAATTTATCAAACATTGGACCTGGTGCCAGTAGCAACAGACTATCTGTTATTTTGAAAAAGGGGTTTTCCAAATTCAACTGAAGAGAACATGAGTGATTGATATAGCAGCACCAACATGAGAAATAAGGAGTATAATACACTGCAGATGCACTTGGGCCTGAAACAAGAACTACAGAAGATGTGGAAAGTGAAGGCCAAAATGGTCCCAGTGGTGGTAGAAAGACTCAGGGCTGTGATTCCTAAACTAGGAGACAGTGGTTCACAAGAATGCAGTGGTAGGAACAGCTAAACTACACTGCAGAATACTCAAATTCCAAAGGTCTATACGGGAGGATCTAGTGGAGAGGAGACATATCTCATGGGTTGAGAGCAACATTTTTTATTCCCTTATATACTAGCATATAAGCCTAATTTTTCAGCACAAAAATGTGCTGGAAAGTTATCCCCTCGACCTATATGTGAGTCAGTGGAGCAGTACAGATGGTGGAGCAGGTTTTGTTACTGGGAGAGAAATGTAAGGATTGTGTACTAGTGATGCTGCTCTTGCCAGCTGGCTCCTTGCTGTGTCCGTACCCCTCATTCCCTTCAACATGGTGTGCAGAGTGCACTGCTCAAGACTACCTGTGTCACCTTGCTTGTGGAGTGGAGCGTGCAAGAAACGTGTCAGCGGTGAAATAATTGGGGATTCTTCCTGTGTGGTAATCATTGTATCCTATATCTATGACGCCATCTAGTGGCATCTTGAGACACAGCTGTATCATCCTTGGGGTACATCTAGTTATGAGGAAAGGGGCTGACTTGCACTGGTGGTACATCTGGCTACTGTGGAGGGGGCTATACTGGTAGGGGGATTATATGCGAGTCAAACACTTTTTCCGAGTTTCTGAGGAAAAAAGTGGGTAAATTGGCTTATACACGGGTCAGCTTATATGCGAGTATATACTGTATACACATAAACGCAAAGTGAGTGGTTCCTTATTTTTGGAATGGGGAAGCAATCTTACTTTAGAGTAGAATAACTAAAAATATGAAAAAAGGAATGTCTAATACATTGTTTTTTTTATCACCCAACATATTTTATTCTGTTTTATACATGTATTCATGGTATGTGTGTGTTTTCTAGATTATTTTTTGGGTTTTTGCTGGGGAGTATGGTTCCACCCCATTTTCTGACAACATACTAGTACTAGTAGGATAACTATCTTCCATCAAAAACTAACCCTAAAACTATAGGATGGTATAGGGATACTCATTCAGATTCAATGAAAAATTAATTTCTGCATCTCCGATCGCAAATCAGCATTTCTGAACGGAACTTGGAAATTGGACTTCTGTGGAAATACCGCAACTCATTAAATTTAGTCCAATCTCAGAACTCTGAAGCATTGGACCAATCAGAGAATGCAGGGTCAACTCAGAAGTATTTGGCCAGACAGAGAATGGAAAAAATTACTAAAAAAAGACTCCTTGGAAATCGGAAAACGGAAATTGTAAATCCATGGAATCAGTAATCGGCATTGTCGGGAATTGGAAATTTCCAACCTTCTCTAGCAAGGAAGGGCATTAGACTGCGAGAATTATTGAGGGATAGTTATAACGCCTGAAGAGGCAGCTGCGGCGAATAGCACCGCCGACGCAGCTGCCTCCGTTCCCCTGCTCGTTCCTCTGGCATTTAGGACGCCGAGGTTGGGTCATTCGTTAGCGGATAGGGTCCCTGTGTCACGCGGGTGCGCGCACAGACGGGACCTTTATGCGAGGAGGAGGCTCGTCAGCTGACCTCAGAGGAGACTCACGGCGCCCAGGATTGGCTGAGTGCAGGGGGCGTGCCAGTGAGGTCTCCTCTGCTTCTTAAGCCTCCGGGCTTCAGTCTGGTGCTGTCTGCTGTCGTGAATACATCTCATGTTAGCGCTCAGACCTTAGACTACATCCCAGGTGTTGAAACCAAGGACTTCACACCTAGACTAGGATATTATTACATTGTTATTAATTATTCTGTGTATGATTCTGGCTATCCTCTGACTTCGCTCTAAGCTTACTGATTCTGTACCTCTGCCCATCTGATTAGTTGCTGAACCTCTGCCTGATTACCGATTACTCTTCTGCCTTACGATTATATTCTGATTCTGTCCTCTCTGTTGCCAACCCTTGCCTGTCTGACCATTCTACTCACCAGTGGGCCCTTGCCACTGGTGAGGTGTTAGCTTCTCCAGCTCCTCTGGTGAAGTTATTTGCTAGTGACCGGTTGCTCCTGCTCCTAGGCTGCAGTACAGCCTGAAACGCCTGCTCCTAGGTGATCACTAGTTACAGTACTGTTTGTACCTCCTGCTCCTAGGCTGCAGTATGGTCTGAATCACCTGCTCCTCAGGTGATCACTAGGCTGCAGTTCAGTCTTGTTATCCTGCCCTTCAGGTGATCACTAGGCTGCAGTACTGTCTGAATCACCCGATCCTCGGGAGATTCTATCCCTTCCCTTTCAGTATCTCCAGCTTGCTGGGGTTTGTACTTATTATACGATCAGTGAACCGATGGTACCTCATCAGCCCCTCTGGTGAGGTTTCGCCAAACTATTAAAGTTACTGTACTCTATTATACTGTCAGTGTACTGATAGTACCTCACCAGCCACTCTGGTGAGGGCTCATCAAACTATTAAGTTACGGTTGCACCAAGCACTACACACTCAGCTCCTTGTGCTGCTATACTGGTATTAGTGGTGATTCTGCAGACCACACATAATCAGGTATAGCGTCTGCAGATCACCAAATAATCAGACATCTGAGCTGCGACACCCAACCGTTACAATAGTGATGTGAATTGTTCAATGTATTTGTTATTGTTAAACACTGTGGAAAATGTGTCAGTGCTATATAAATGATAATAATAATAGCACTACACGGCTGTTTTTATTATACCATAGTAATGTGATTATAGTTGTAATGTTAAAAAAAAGCATACAAAACTTTTAAATAACTTCCAAACTTGTTGATGCACCTCAGAGATGATGAATGTTGTTTGGATCTGTGAGGAGAGGACTTCTCACATAAAGATATTAGTGTAACAAACTGAGCTCCTGCTCTAAGTGACACATTTGGAGTGTACGGCGGCGAGATAAGTTAATTACGCTTTCGGATCTCCGTATGTCGCGGTACCTCTCGGGAGACATTTACAGCAATTGAGCATTGTGCAGTTTATCAGCAAATCTGATTTTGCTTCTGCGACTGTTTGTTTGCAAGAGGGTTTATATCCAGCAGACAATAATCTCGCTGTGGCTAAGTTTTCTTCACGGCTAAATCGACTTTGCTCTTTTGTTTCCATGCAAATGAAGCCACAAAGCACACAGCTCGAGGTGCTGTAAGCAGCTTTTACTGAAGCATTTGATAAGAGACAGAGAAGTTGGGTTGAAATGTTGCCAGTGGTAGGATGGTGACAGAAGAATAGGGGAGGAAGGGAAGATATATCTCTCTTGCTTATGTGCACAGTCGGCTGTATCTAAAGCCCAGCTCCACCCAAAAGTTACATAAGCCCTGGATGAATAAGAATTGGACACAGATCCATTCCCCATTTTTAAAGTTTTTCCACACCTTCATGTGTACCCTATTGCAGAACTTTCCCCTTACTTCCTGTTTGTTGTGACACATATACAAACAGTTGATTTCAGTACCTTCTAGCATGGGTCAGACAACGAAAAAAACTAAAAAAAAAAAAAAAATCCAGCAAGAGATTATTAATCCCCCTTGCATTATCCAAGAAACAAATGGTGACTTTGGGTTCTATTTTCCATGACGATATCCTCACACCTACCAGCATGATCTTTCCAATGCGAAAATAATAAAAACTAAAAGGCGTAGGGTGGAGGTTTATATATCTTTGGATAGAGGAGAAAGAGGGCTTCAAAATGGTGTGCATCTTTCCATAGTTACTGCACTGCTCGGAGTCCCTTTAAGGGGTCAGAAACACCTTTTTTCAGTGGCATAGGGATGCAGAAGTTGGGACCACACCAGGGGCAGAGGGGCCCTCTCTCAATAGAATTATAAGCTCTTTATTGGTGCTATGCTGGTAAGAATCACTTCTAAATATGCTCTGAACAGTGGTAATAATAAACAAGCTGTTCCCAATCCACTTCTTGCACCTTTAATACTGTGGCATTTATTTGCAAAACAAAGAAATATTATGTTTTTACTCTCAAACGGATATTTCTCATTAAACAAAATGCATTACAAAAGAATATTGTTTCATAATCCAAAGTTAGACACGACAGCGTAACAGCATGGAAACAAAGTAAATGCAGTAACTGAATAGCTACCCAATGCATTCTAGAGTTACAGCAAGCCCATGGTGAACCAGAACTCCTAGGAGTGTGTAAGGGGCTAAAAAGGACCCTTACAACTTTCTTACTAAAATGTTATGCAAAACAGAAGTTTACCTTCTTAAAACAGATGATATTTGCGATTATTGAGGTTGGAGTGAGCATATGAGGTCTCCCACAATGCATAACTGTTCAATATGCCAATCATCCATTTGTTGTCGCTGTAAGCTAAACACACCTCAAAAACTGCTGGAAAAATTCTGTGGTATGCAGACTCTAACTAGTTCACGGGCTAACCAAGCAGCCAAAAAATATAATAATAACAACAGCAACAACAAGAAGAAGAAGAACAACAACAACAACAATAAGAAGAAGAACAACAACAATAAGAACAAGTACAGAAAAACATGTGTTCCCTGTTATATTTTTAATGATTTACACTTTAGGAAATTAAATAATGTATTTATTTTTTTTAGAAGACCCCAGTAGTTGTTAGGATGGGTGTGCTTCTCTGATTGTTAAATTCTTCATTACTGTGAACTCCACTAAACAAGGGGGTGCCTCAGACATTTCTGTACCCACCAGACATGGGCACATCGCTTGGTGAGTGTTCACACTCGCGCTTTTTTTGGCGGCGTTTTTTGCTGGCGATCAGCCAAGCACCTTAACACATTTAATCCTATGGGGTTACTCACGCTGTGGCAATTGCAGCACGACTGCAATTCTCGAAGATCGCAAACACACTGCATGCAGCATTTTCCAGTGATTGTGATGCAAAACACAATCACGGAAAAACCGCGGCACATCACAATGCTTGCCGATTATGATCGCGTTTTGTGATTCCCAGTGTGAATGGGGACTTAGGAATGGCACATCTCACCTACACAACAGCCATAGCTGGCTGGTATTTACAGCAAGAGAGTATTTCTTTGATTAATACCAGTGTTTGGTTCTGGGGATGAGGCTAGTATTTTTTACATCAGGGAATCAGCATACTGTTATTTGTTTTTGTTTTTATTGGCCAAAAAAAAGGCAACTAATCTAGGCTAACTAAATGCTTATAAATGTTAAAGAGGAACTTCAGCCTAAACAATTGTCATTAAGTTACATTAGTTATGTTAATTAAAATAGATAGGTAATATAATCTCTTACCCACCCTGTTTTAAAAGAACAGGCAAATGTATGTGATTTCATGAGGGCAGCCATCTTTTTTGTTGAAGGAGGTGACAGGGAGCATGAGACACAGTTCCAACTGCCCTGTGTCCTGATCACCCCTCCCAGTAGCTAGGCAATGAGAACAACAACATCAGAAATCCCATCATGCTTGCACAGTATCAGGGGAAAAATGTCCGGAAAGATTTCATTGATGGGGCGGAGCTTAGCTTCTGTGCAGCTAAAAATGTGGCTGGGATAAGAAAAACAAAGTTCTGATGCTGTAAAACTGTTAAAGAAACAACAAGCCTTTTTAGTGCTGCTGAGTAGATTTTTAGTCTGGAGGTTCACTTTAGGTTGACAACAAAAATATAGCTAGGCTGTGAATTATCAGTATTAATCTGCCTGATTCAGTTAGTCCTCTAGTCATGTGTGGCAGGCAATTGAAAAAGCTGTCATGAATCATTCAGTAATACCAGGTGAAACAATTTATGTTAGGCGTTAATTTATGAGCATAATTAAGTGCAAAATGAATGCAAAACTTTCCTGGATGGCATTTAAAGTTAGTGAATCATGACATTAAGTAAAGTCAGCAAAACTGCTAAAATATGAGCTTCTACAGCCACTAAGGAGAGGTAGTGCGTCAGCCCCCTTTGTCATATATCAGGTGAGATCATATAGTCATAACATAATCGGAACCTGACTCTAACTATGTATTTATTCCAAAACAGCACATATTTTTAAACACATTATCATTGTCTTTACATTTTCCACGACCTATTGACAGAGAAATAAACCGTGAAATTGCGTATCTTGATTTAAGAGCTGAGTTGATCAGAAGCCACAAGTTAGGGCCAATTTACGTGAGCGTTGAAGGGAATAAGAGGGGAGAGAGATATGGAGGCAGCCATTGTCAGGATCTGTGCCTCTGTTGTCCTGCTGGTGGCATCTTTAGTGAAGTTTGCTGTGAACTTCCACTGTCAACCAGCAGATGTCCCCTCTGTTGCTGAGAACTGTGCAGTCCCCCGAACAACTAGCAGGTGGAACTATAATGTCAGGATCTGTGCCTCTGTTGTCCTACTGGTGACATCACTAGTGAAGTTTGCTGTGAACTTCCTCTGTCAACCATCAGATGTCTCCCTTGTTTCTGAGAACTGTGCAGTTCCCCAGATCACCAGCAGATGGAACTATGAGAACTTTCTGAGAGATCACCTGATCAATGTGCTGCTATTTAAGACTAGACTTCCTAGCAGCACATTGCTAGGCCGTTCTGTTTGCTCGTGCAGTTGTGTGACTTTGGCCATTGATCCTGTGTTCCCTGTTTCCTGCCTTGCCTTGACTCTTGCTTGTATGACTTCCTTTTGTGTATGCTGATTTGGATTATTCATTATTGTATTCTGATATGTTGTGTGTTGCTGTACATATTCTGTATAGATAGATAGATAGATAGATAGATAGATAGATAGATAGATAGAGGTTCTGGTATTGTGCTGCACCACATATTGTTTGATTGTATGATTGTATGTGTATGGTGGTTTGTGTCTTTGTTATGCTGCATATTTGTGATTTACTATTCTACTCTATTGTACAGACGTCCGTATTTCAATTGTGATCTTCTGGCATTGTTTAACCTAAAGGATAGCCATGCAGAGATCGTGGATCTGCCAGTCTGGTTCTAGTCACGACCACAATCTTCATGATCAATCCTTATAGCCATATTTATTTCCTTGTAAACAATGTCAGTTGCCTGGCAGCCCTGCTGATTTTATGGCATAAGTAGTGTCTGAGTCAAAACCTCGAAACAAGCATATGGCTAATCCAGTAAAATCTGAGTCAGCTTAGTCAGAGTACTTGATCTTCTGCATGTTTTGTTCAAGGTCTATAGCTAAAAGTATTAGAGACACAGGACCAGGAGGACTGCCAGGTAAAAGGTATTGTTTAAAAGGAAATAAATATGGCAGCCTCCATATCCCTCTCAACTCGGGTTCCCCTTAAACACGGCTGCCAAGGACGTTGCGGCATTCGCCACTCAAGTGCTGTCTACTCAAATGAAGGGAAGTGCTTTTTAAATGATGGAACTGGTTTTTCTCATTGGTCATGTTAGCGCCACACTCAATCCCACCATCTCATCACATCCTGGATGTTACATGTAGCGTCCAGGATCAGCTATGTTTGGCACTTCGTGTCCCCCTAGGTGGAAAATGCAAAGCAAGAGCCGAACGATGGGAACCAATGCCAAATGCTTTTCTACTTGGTTGCAGAAAAGCATTTAGCATTGGCTAAACAAGACGTCCTTGATGCCCATGTGAATTGGCCCTAATTGCTAAGACTGTGCAGAACATGGAGAACATTGCAATGAAGAACTAGAGCAATGACTCTGCAGGGTCCCCCAAGCCACCAAGCCACACCCAATGCTCCTCTGCTCCCTTGATCAAGTAATACGGTAGAGAGGTAGACACTAATGATGAGCAAAATTTTTGCTGGCCATTTTGCAAAATTTTCGTTGAACTTCCACTTGGTCCACGAGAATCTCACAAATGAGTTTTGTGAAACGGGCATTAAAATGGATCTTATGTGTTTGGATTGCTTCAGGAGTGTGAGCAAAGTATGCTGTGTGTGTAGTGTACATTATTATTATTACTATATAGTATTTATATAGCGCCAACATCTTACACAGTGTTGTACAGAGTATATTCTCACCTAACTGTCCTTCTGAAGGGCTCACAATCTAATCCCTACTATAGTCACATGCCTATGTATGTATCGTGTAGTGTATGTATCATAGTCTAGAGCCAATTTAGGGGAGAAGGCAAGTAACTTATCTGTATGTTTTTGGGGGATATGGGAGGAATCTGGAGTACCCAGAGGAAACCCACACAGGCACGGGGAGAACATACAAACTCCTTGTAGTTGTTGACCTGGCTGGGATCCAAAGTGCTAACCACTACGCCATGCTGCCCTTTTTTATGCTCCTACTGCAGTCTAAGGCAGTCTAACACACACACACACACACACACACACACACACACACACACACACACACACACACACACACACACAAACACAGGGAGATCATAAGAAACTCCATTCAGATGGTGTCTCTGAAGATAGTGTCTCTGAAGCTATTTTTTTACACTTAGAAAATAGAATGTTGCATTGTAAACATATACATGATTGCTAGTTTTCAGGAGGATGACATGAATGTTACAGTAACCGGTGGAAAATTAAGCCCAGTAAACACATGCAGTGTCAGTGTCTGACAGAGGCGCTTGGTGTTATTTAGACCTGCAGCTGTTATATGCTCCTACTTTACTGCCTGATGAAGCAGGGTCATGCCTGTCAAATGCATTGCACAATATTCTGGAGTGTGTAAATAAAATTTACTGTGGCTTTACAAATCGACAGTACTTTTTGTCTGCTTGGAGAAGGTAAGTCCACCACTGCTTTCTCTATATAATTTTTTAAGAATGTTAGCCTTTTTTTTATCCTTTTGGCACCTCTGTTTGCATTGTACAATAGTACAACATGTGAGTCCACCCTTGGTGGAGGGGTCCTACCCCTTTTTCTGTTTTACGGAGAGCGACTTCTCAATCCTGAGTGGGGCCAGCTCTAATCTCCTCACCTGCATTCACAGTGGTTGCCTATGTGGTGACCCTAGTTTGTGAGTATTTATCTACTTGCTTTTGATATAAATGTATTGCCAGTACTTACAACACTATATTGGGCTCTCTCTGTGTCCCTTCTTTTGTATTTTCCAGCTTCAATTCATGTTTAATTTGTGATGTCTGACTTAACCTTTGCTCCTTTGACCTTACCACCCTATTGGTTCTTTTACGTGACTGTAGAGTCCACTAAACAAAGGGAACCTCAGAATCTCTGCTCACCTTACTCTCAACTAAGAAATAATCTTTTTTCCACAATTCACAGACGCTCCTCCTCCCCCCAGAATATAAGTTTTGCTTTGTCTTCAGATCCGGTAATACAGGCAAATCTTGACTATATTTGGAAAGTGCTTCCTTGCAGATCTGGCCTAAAGAAACTAATTATGCAAAAGATTACTCTCAATCAATGTGCATAAAACAGGTTAGCAGTAATTAAAAGTATAAATTATATCTTCAAACATCTGGGTGGTGCATCACAAAATGCAGATGATGCCGAATGGTGTGTTAATCACTCGACCTTTCAGATGGACGCCCAATGACATGAGAGATTCCTGACTATACTCCTAATGGTAAATTATGTTTTCTTTTCTTATTCTGTTGGCTGAATAACACACCTGAAACAAGCATGCAGCTAATCTAGTCAGAGGTCAGTCAGAAACACCTGCATGCTTGTTCAGGTTCTATTGCTGAGGCTAGGTTTCTGCTGTAGATTAATGTTTTCACATTAGGAAAATCACATGCAATTTTGCCAGTCTGTTGACTGTGTGAACTGGGATTTACAATAATTTATTCTCCTCTCTCTATTACATCTTTTCTCTCTCATTTCCCCTCTGTTTATCTTTCCTCTTTTTCACCTCTTTTCCTGGTTCTCTAATTTACTTAAAGGGAATGTCCAAGCAAAATAAAAAATGAGTTTCACTTACCTGGGGCTTCTACCAGCCCCATGCAGCCATCCTGTGCCCTCGTAGTCACTCACTGCTGCTCCAGTCCACCGCTGGCAGCTTGCCGACCTCGGAGGTCGGCGGGACGCATTGCATACATTTTTACGCATTCCAGCTAGTGCAGGAACAATAACACATACATTTTTACGCATTACTGGTTCAATGCGTAAAAATTTACACATTGAACCAGTAATGCATAAAAACGTATGTGTTAATGTTCCTGAACTAGCGGGAATGCGTAAAAATGTACGCAATGCGTCCCGCCGACCTCCGAGGTCGGCAAGCTGCCAGCAGGGGACTGGAGCATCAGCGAGTGACTACGAGGGCACAGGATGGCTGCATGGGGCTGGTAGAAGCCCCAGGTAAGTGAAACTCATTTTTTATTTTGCTTGAACCTTCCCTTTAAGGCACCAGTGCAGACAGGAACATTTTCTAGGTCTGTGTATAGATGGTTTTTATCTGGCTATAGGATCCTTGATTAGCTGTGGCTAAGCAAACTAATTGTAAAATACCTTATCTAGATACTGGCTCCACTGACCGTCAATGCCATAGGCTGAAATTGTTTCAGAGAAATTCAGACTGTGTCATCCTTCTTCCCAAGTGAACATTGGAAATTATGCAAATCAAGCATCAGAGACCAAACCCTCAGACCCTAAAAATCAGTTTCAGGTGGTTAACATAACTTTGAAACACAGTAATAACTAAGTAACGTTGCTAGAATCAATGGATTAGTGGGTGAGTAAAATTCATTTTTTATTTCCGATTCAGATACTTAACTATTATTAGTGGGTGCACTTTAGGTGCTCTTTAAATATGAATGCAAATGTAATGCCTGGCAGATCTCTCACCTTCCTTCTTCCTCAATACTCCAATCTGACACCATGTTCTTCACCTTTAGACAAGGTCCCACGGGAATAAGAAACTAGAATGTCTGAATTTGGTTTCCAACAGGTCTTAGCATGCTAGGTATAGAGCAGGAGCGTTGCTAGGATCCTAAGAGTTTCGGGGCACATTTTGGGCACTCCAGCTGAAAAATGGGTGTGGACATGCACTTGAATGTGGGTGTGGCCATGGGTGGAGTTAAATTTACATGAACTTAACAGTGGTAAACTCCCCACCCTTCCAAAAAAAATATCAGCATGTCACAAATGGGCAGCGTCACCTAAACATAACTAGGCAGAGTTACCTGGCTTCTGTGCTGGCTGGTCTGGCTTTTTGCTGGGCAAGCTGGCCTATTGCCAGCCCCCATAGCATTCCCTGGAACTCTAGTGAAGTCCTCCCATAGTGGCATCACATTTCCCAGCATGCCCTCCATAGAAGAACCTCAGCTCCCTTCATGCACTTGTAAAGGCATCACAGCACCTAGCACGGCATTACCTCACCCAATATGCCCACATACAGGCACTGTAGCACCAAGCATACCCCAATTGTCATGCTGGGTGTTAGGGTGCCTCTATCGGGCATGCTGGGTCCCGTAATGCCATGCTGGGTGTTTTGGTGCCATGCTGGGTACTTTGTGGTGCCCTGCTGGGTGCTGTGGTGCCCCTACTCTGCCTGGGGGACATCGGGGCACCCCAGAATAGATCCAGGGCACGTGCCACTGATCTTTGGGGCTAGCAATGCCCCTGGTATGGCTGAGGGTAGGAATGCAGGAGTAATTTTAGGAGACTCTGAAGCAAAAGACCAATTTTTTGCTGAATGTTTCTGCAGAAATCGGATTACTGCAGAAATTTTAGGCCAATCACAGAATTTAGAATTTTTCAATGGAAATCGTATTACCGCTGTGATTTGTGGTCAACCAGAAGACTTCAAAAGTATTAGACCAATCAGGGAATGCAAAAGTTTACAGCTGTGACTGATCAGAAATTCAGAATACATCCGCAAAAAATAGCGGATTCCCCATTTTTATTTTTATTTTTTTTTACTATTAAGTAACTTTGTTGACAAAAAAAATATACTTTTCTGTGGAAGACACTTATCAAAAAGCAGAAATCTGTCGGAATCAGATTTCTGTGACTGACAGAACATGCTGCAGATGAGTTATTGACAGCAAGTTGAAATGATTTGCTCCATCGGTTCTAACCACACCTCAACTCAGAACTCATAAAACACTTTAGAGAAGTCTGGAGCTTCAATGTTTCAAGTTACTTTTTTTTATAAAGGCCTCTTTCACAGTGGGACGTTAAAGTCGCACGTTATTAAAAATTATAACGCAGACTAACGCACAGCAATACAAAGTCTCTGCGACATTCACAGTGCACACGTTGCGTTGTGTGTAACGTGTAGCAATATTTAGAAAGTGCTGCATGCTGTGCGTTTAGCAATACATTTGCTGTGTTATGTGTGTTGCACATGCTCAGTAATGTTTTTTTTAATGTAACGCATGCTCCGTTTTCGTTCCATCAGTATGCATCGAAAACGGCGCACCAAGAGACACATAACGCAGTGCAAAATAACGTCCAATTTCATAACCTATATGTGCTGCGTTAGGGGCACGTTGTGCGACTTTAACGTCGCATCAAACGCAACGTCCCACTGTGAAAGAGGACTTACAGTCCCCTAAAGCATCATCGGAGGCTGCTTTACATCTTCTTGGCAACATGACATGATCAAAGAGATCCAACAAATCTTTTATATTCAAACTTCATCTACTATACAACACAGTTTCTAGCCACAGTTCATCAATGATTGAAGTCGGTTTCTCAATATTTCTTCCAAAGTGCATACAGTCTACGTTGTAGGACAATGTAAACCAACTGTTCTGTATTAATTTTTAATGACAGTACTTAGAATCTTGATAGGAATGGATGTATTTTTTTTTTTTTTAACCACTTTGTCCTCCTTGACGTATAAAAACGTCAAGGAGGACAGGCGCGCTCCCGCGGCCGATCGCGCGCGTGCACGCGCACTCCCGGCCGTGGAGTCGGTAGCCACGGAATCAATTTATCGGGCTATGGAGCCCGATCATTGATTCCTCTCCCCCGCTGAAAAAGCGACAGCTTCTCTCGGAAGCTTCGCTCTTTCTGAAGCTGTGTCCCTCTAAGCATACATTGTACGCTTAGAGTGACGTCATGTAAAAAAAATTGAGATTGCCATCTTGTGGCCAAAAAGTAAAACTACAAGTAAATTCCCAAAAACATTACAATTCACCAATATTTCCCCAAATAAAACACTTTTATATCCCACCCTCCCAAAAATGCCCACATAAAATGTTTAATAAAAAAAAACAAAAAAAACATTACTATAAAAAAAAAAAACAAATATTTACCTAAGGGTCTAAACTTTTTAAATATCTATGTAAAGATGAAATATTTCTCTCTATTTTTTTTTTATAAGCTTGTAAATAGTGATGTATGCAAAACGGAAAAAATGCTCTTTTATTTCCAAATAAAATATTGTCGCGATACATTGTGATAGGGACATAATTTAAATGGTGAAATAACCGTGACAAATGGGCAATAACAATACGTGGGTTTTAATTATGGAGGCTTGTATTATTTTAAAGCTATAATGGCCGAAAACTGACAAATAATGAATTTTTTCATTTTTTTTCTTATTCTTCCTGTTAAAATGCATTTACAGTAAAGTCTGGTCAATTATGGAGAAAAGAAAAGAAAAAAACCGCAGGGGTACCAGGAGCCCTTATGGTGTATTACCTTCAGATAAAGGAATAAAAATTAAGAGTAAATATACTCACAAGTGTAGGTTGCTTGGAGGCAACCACTTGTACAGGCATGTGGGGAAGTCCCGTCCCCACTCGGTCTTTATAGTGATCGGTCGCTGCTCCTTAGAAAAAGGCTTCACTTCTCGTCGGTCGTGAAGGACCCCACGCGTGGGGTAATACAGGATTGTTTTTCGAAGGGGGTAGGAGGCGCCCGTATAATGTATTGAGTGTTCCCTTTAACAAGTTTTGGCGCTTTGGCTCTCCGGGCTCTCTCATAAGCACCTGTAATCGACCTGAGGAAGCGGCTTGGACCGCGAAACGCGTTGTCGTCTATTGTGCTAAATAAACCCTCTTAACCATTTATCAAGTGGAGTCTTCTTGTATAAAGGGAACACTCAATACATTATACGGGCGCCTCCTACCCCCTTCGAAAAACATTTACAGTAAAGTGGCTCTTAGCAAAATGTACCCCCCAAAGAAAGCCGAATTGGTGGCGGAAAAACAAGATATAGATCAGTTCATTGTGATAAGTAGTGATAAAGTTATAGGCTAATGAATGGGAGGTGAACATTGCTCGGATGCATAAGCTGAAAACGACTGAGATGTTAAGTGGTTAAACCTCATCAGAGCCCATTTACAATAAAGCATCAATCTGCAAAAAAAAAATGAATTCACATTTTCACTTTCCTATTTTTAAATCTAGAGCACCACTTTGGTAATGCCACACTGGTAAGTATCAAATTGGGCTTGAAAAGTGAACTAAACTGCTATCACAGCTTTATTTAAAATCTTGTTGGCAGGGCCATGTACTGTTATTTCCTGCACATGTACCATTATTTTGAAAGTGCCGTTCAACTAAAAAACTGACAAAAAGGTTGTTTGAAACAAACACCACTCTTGTTTTTTTTTTTTTCTTTTTTTTACTGTGGTGCTCACAAATCATGTAATGAAGAGTGTATTGGTGTTCAAATTAAGCAGTGTTAAATGAAAATGCCGATATTCTTTTCACAATTATTTTCACAAAAATAATGTTAAATTTGACTTTTAAACTAAAATGTGATTGAAAATCATTTTGTAATAAGTTTGAGGTTTTTCATTTTTTTTTTTGTGAATTTCCACACTATAATAAATGTGTTTATGCATATAGCAGTAAAAATAAAGGTTTTCATGTTTCTGCAGTAAAAATAATTGTATTTCACATTTTTGTGAATTTTCGTGAAAAACACTGCCGTCTATAACATAGGCCAGGGTTGGTTAAACTAAGACCAAACTAGAGTTGATAACTTTATTGCAACCTTGTCTGGAGCAAACACACCAAGTACTGGGAGAGTGGCCTAAGCATATGTAGACAGGTAGACTCCATAAGATGATGATATGAAACAGTTGACATAAATCCCCACAAGATAGCAAATGCACAGATCCAAAGATTCAAATTCTCTGTGGCAAATAAGGACAAGCAAAATCACCAGAATACTGCATTTAGAATTACTTAGACCAGACCAAATGAAGATGTAAAAACAGGCTTATTTGCAAAGTAATTAGCTGACTTTAACCACTTAAGGGCCACGGGCTTAACCCTCCTGGCGGTCTATTAAAAACCGCCAGGGTGCAGCAGAGCAGTTTTTTTAAAAAATTTTTTTTCAAATCATGTAGCGAGCCCAAGGCGCACTACATGATAGCTGCTGTGCAGCGGCATCCCCCCACCCTCTTCGATCGCCTCCGGCGATCTCCGATCAGGAAATCCCATTCAAAGATTGGGATTACCTGAAGGGTTTCCCCCGTCGCCATGGCGATGGGCGGCATGACGTCATCGAGGTTGTGACGTCATTGGGAGTCCCGATCTACCCCTCAGCGCTGCCTGGCACTGATTGGCCAGGCAGCGCACGGGGTCGGGGGGGGGGGGGCGAGGGGCGGCTAACTGGCGTGGAGCGGCGGCGATCGGAGTGCACACGCAGCTAGCAAAATGCTAGCTGTGTGTTGCAAAAAAAATCATGCAAATCGGCCCAGCAGGGCCTGAGAAATCCTCCTGCGTGGCATAGCCCGTGCTCAGCATGGGCTTACCGCCAGGGAGGTTAAACCCCCCTGGTGACCAGGCCATTTTTAACAAATTAGGCCATTGCAGGGATGTTTATTTATTTTTACACAAATATTAATTATATTTATTTTTAAAGTAAATCTTGCTTTTTTTAAATTCTGTTCCCTCCCTCCCTCTTCCCACCAGCCAATCACTGTGATCCGCTGTCATAGGCATCAGCCTATGACAGTGGATCACCCCTGACCCTGCCCGAGGGGCAGCCTTGAAAGTACATGAGAAAGTACTGTAGATTGCAGCGCTGTACACTCTAAATAGATGGCGGTTTCACCGTCTAACAGTTTCTTATCAGCGATCGCTGCTGGGAGACTGATGACGGAGTGGTGTGCGCGGTCTCCTGCAAAACACACCCCGATCGGCGTTAGGCAGTCCTGGCGCTGCCGCCGCGTCCACACCAACTGGCATAGAGTGGTGGTTAAGTGGTTAAAGGGGTCAAGACAGTTGAGGAAGAGGTGGCCACACGAGGTGCAGATTGGACTGCATCACCAGAGCGGGGGGCTCTGAAGATCAAGGCAGCAGCATAAACAGATCAGATGGACTGACCGATGACAAAAACACTTTAAGGTGATATCTTTTGTGTAGACATTGCACGTTTGGAGATTAGAAAGATTAGTGAAAATTTGAAATATTAAAGGTTATAAATTCCCACTTAACATTCTGTTACCTCATTTTGTTTTCAGAAATGATGTATAAAAGCCAGCCAAATCCAGCCCCCGACATCAGCTGGGTGAAAAGTTTGCATTTCCATGCAGTAATGCAGAGATGAGGCGTCCTATCTGGTAACGTCGGCAGAAATGATTGCTTGTCATGCCTTTGTTGAATGGATGTTTCATCTACATCCTTTAATTAGATCTTGCTCTTAACTGCCATCGTCTTGTGCCAAATGGTTTAGTTTATTACACTGGATAATCTTCACAAGCATTCATAATGGAATGAGAATTGTGGATTTGGTTCACATCCCAAACTTATTAGGTAAGCTTCAAGGACATTTGAAAGGAACATCTCTGAGAAATGTAAATCATTTTTTTCTCCAAGACAAAAGTCCAACATCAGGCAGCTTTTTCCCAGCGAATCCAGCCTAGCTGGCAATGAGGCAAGCCTTCATCATAAAGTGTGACTTTATCTATATGAGTATTTTCTAATTGAAGCAAATGAAGAGGCTTTTTGGGAGAAGGATCTTCTAGAATGTAGAAATCTGTGGTCATTGACATTCAATTGTAATCAAGCCTGGATTCTCATCCCAGGAGCCTATGGGCACAGATGTCCTGGCATCCTAGACTTCCCTTTTCATGAACCTACAAACAGCGCAAGTGTGCTGCCTGGCCCAGCTGTCACTTCTCCCCAAATTCCCTTGCCTGTCACAGGTAGCTAGTGATGCCCTTGACTGAAGGTAGATCTGGTCAGTGGAATGCCGAGAGCTGGGCGAGTAACCTCTCATTTATGCTCTGCTTAAGACTCTGCATAGGGTAGATGGTAGGGAGGCACTCAGGGAGGGGTGTGAGCCACCTTTCCATCATCAGGCACCTGTTGGCATGTGCCTACAGTGCCTATGGTAAATCCAGCAGTGAGTGAAATACATAAAGGATTTTGCTCCACCCAGAAGAAACACCACAGTGTTTCAGGACCTCTAGTGAGGAATACTTTACTTCTTTCAAATCCTTTGCCTTAAAAGTCTTGATTTCAACATCACCCTTCTGAGATGCTCTACTTTCAAGTGTGCATGAGTCCCGTTGTTAGTTTCTAGGTTTTCTAAATGTCTCCCATTAGTATGTTGGTTCTTGTATGACCCCATTTAGGATGTAAGTCACCATGTGCTTCTCTATTATTATATATGTTCTTTTGTTACTTTGGTTAAAATGTAGGATTCAATTTGGCCTCTTCATTATGTCATCTCTCATACACCCATATGTATGCCCTTTGTACTTGCCCCTTACCCCCTTCCTTTTAATACCTGTATATTGGTCCTTGTATAACTCATATTAATATGTATGTCTTCTTGTTTCCCCAGCTGAGTATGTTGGCCCTCAAACGCTTATCATTAATGTGAATGTCCTCAAATGCATTATTATAGGTGTTCCCTTGTGCCTCCAGGAGTATGTGAGTCCTGATATACCCCCACCCTAATAGTAAGTATGTACTCATATGCTACACACTTATGATGCACAGTCTTATGTTTGCAAGATTTCTCATGCTCCCAGTTGTAAGCATGTCCATTTCTTCCTGCTCCCCGCCTTTCCCAATTAGCATTTATTTCCTTAGATGTCCCATTCTTCACTTGCAATGTGTGCCTGCCTGGCCTGTTATGCATTGAGGTCATGTTTACAATCAAATCTACCTCCATTAGTGGCTTGCTAGATCTTCTTCATTCTCTCACTTCTTGAGGGCAAGGAGAGCTGAGTTTGTCACATGACAATGAGCTACATTAAGGCTATCATTCATAAAGCATTTCTGCATGCGGAAATGCTTAAAGAAAACCTGTACTGAAAATTAAAAGTTAAAATAAACATACACAAGTCATACTTACCTCCTGTGTAGTCTACTCCTCAATCTCTTTCTCCTCTCCTGTGTCCTGTTTGTCCACTGTGATCAATGGAATTCTCCGTCCTCCATTTTGAAAATGACCATTACCCCATAACAGCTTCCTGGTCAGCACACAGTTAAACTGTAATATCACCCACTTGAGCCATAGGGAAACATGGACACATCAGTTCTCCTCTCAGCTGTAACTGACAGCACTTGATATATAACTGACAGCAACTGATATATTTCAGTTCTGACAAAATGTTGTCAGAACTGGAAGGGATCATTGTCAGAAGAAAATGGTGAGCTTCTGAGAGGAACTGATGGTGAGGTAACTATTTAATATACTGGTAGGTGATCAGAGGCGCCAGCAGAATAAAATTAATATAAAATTGTTAAGAATTGCCAGGAGGGAAAGTGGTGGACTTCCCCTCAATAATTAGACACCAAGGTCTGTCATCGAATCAAACGAATACATTTATTCAATAGTACCCCAAAATCTGGGGTACTATTGAATAAATGTATTCGTTTGATTCGAAGACAGACCTTGGTGTCTAATTATTGAGGGGAAGTCCACCACTTTCCCTCCTGGCAATCCTTAACAATTTTATATTAATTTTATTCTGCTGGCGCCTCTGATCACCTACCAGTATACTTGAGTCCACCCCAGGTGGAGGGGTGACCCTACCCCATTTTTTCTGATCTACAGAGAGCGACTTCTTAATCCTGAGTGAGGACAGGTCTAATCTCCTCACCTGCCTATACAGTGGTTGCCTGAGCGGTAACCCATGTTTGTGAGTATAACCATCTCACCTATTCATTTCCCTTCGTATCTCTGACATACTACACCATATTGGGCTCTCGATTTCTCTCTTTTTTACAGTACATGCTAACTATTTAATGTTCATTTGAAGTTACCTCGTGTTTATTTTAAATAATTTTACTCAGTACAGGTTCCCTTTAAAACAGCTGACTTTGCCGAACACTTAGCAACTGCTGCATTTATAAAGGCTCTTTCCGCATGAAAAGCTGACACTACCGAGCAGAGCGATAAATCACCGCCTTGTGCGGTGATTATTGTAAAAAATGTTACAAAATGATAATTCATAAAGATTACCGCAAGCGGTGTGAGGACGGGAAATACCGCTCCCTCTGATGTGGCGATAACAATGTTAAGTGATTGTAGAGACAGACCTCCCAGCTAGCTGCAGTAGAGCGGAACACGGAGAAATGTATCAACTCAGTAGCTTCCTGTGCTTCCGCAAGCCTACCACCTGCCTGGTTCGGGGAATCTCTGCACTGCTATCGCAACTGAATACATTTTTATGAATGAGCAGCCAGAAGTCTAAAACACCGACAGCGGCGTTTTCCCGCACAGATTCTCTTTACCGACAACAGGTTTATGAATGATAGCCATTGTGACGAAGAACTCTCATGAGAGATCAAAATCTCATGGTGGCTGCCAGCAGAGTTGGTATAATGGGAAAGCACACAGTTTTGTTCCGAATTAAGTAGTGCTCTAATCAATATTTTATCTGAAATATACAGACATCTGGTTAATAGTGAATGGTTAAAGGTAGTGTTGGGCGAACAGTGTTCGCCACTGTTCGGGTTCTGCAGAACATCACCCCATATGGCCGAACTAAGAGCGCTGTGATTGGCCGAACGGGTCACGTGGTTCGGACCCGAACGCGCTCTGATTGGCCGAACGGGTCACGTGGTTCAGGTAAATAAATACCCGATCCACGTCATTTCTCCGCCATTTGTCTGTGGGTTTAGCTTTGGGTAGGCAGGCAGGGTAGTTCTCTCTCCAGCCAGGCTAGCCAGGGTCCCCCCAGTCATTGTGTCGCTGCTGGGAACAGTAGTACACCGCTCACCCACACGATATAGCATTGTATTTACTGCCACTCTGTGTACACCGCTCACCCACCACTGTATAGCATTGTGTTTACTGCCACTCTGTGTCTCTGCTGGGAACAGTAGTACACCGCTCACCCGCCACTGTATAGCATTGTGCTCTGTGTCGATGCTGGGAATAGTAGTACACCGCTCACCCACCACTGTATAGCATTGTGCTCTGTGTCACTGCTGGGAACAGTAGTACAGTAGTAGTAGTAGTAAAAGACATTTTTTCCTTTGAAACTTTACAATCAATTTTCTCAAAAACTATAAGCTCTTTTTCAAATATTTTTTTTCCTCTTGTACCCACTCCCAATGTGCACATACCCTGCAAATTTGGGGTATGTAGCATGTAAGGAAGCTTTACAAAGCACGAACGTTCGGGTCCCCATTGACTTCCATTATGTTCGGAGTTCGGCGCGAACACCCGAACATCGCGGCCATGTTCGGCTAACGTTCGCGAACCCGAACATCTAGGTGTTCGCCCAACACTAGTTAAAGGTAGCATTCATCAATTTCAATCTCAACTATACATCTAATAGTATGATTCAAACATCTTGCTTGTAATAAAATACTTTTGTTTTCTATCTGGATAGATGTAATCCAGCATGGAGGGCTTGGGTATGACGAGAGACGATCAAGGAAGAGAGGAGGAAAATACAAGAAGAGCACAGATTAGTGTAAAGAGTGGGAGAATAGTGAAATAAGTAAATAAGTGAACGTGTTAGTGAAGGGACAGAGAGAGATAATAAAATAAGTAGAGAGTGCTGAAGGGATATATTGGGATATTAAAGAAAGAGAACAGCATAGTGTAGAGAGATGGATGATAATGAAAGGAGAGCACATGTTAGTGCGGAAAGAGCTAAGGATAATGCGAGTAGAGCACGGGGTAGTGAAGAGAAGGGAGACAATGAAAAAAGAGAACAGGTTAGTGAAAGGAGGATAAGAGAAGGGCACATGACACTTAAAGGAGAGATAAGGATAATAAAGGAAGAGAACAGCAGAGAGAGAAAATAATGAAAGGAGAGTGCAGTGAAATGAGGGAAAATGGAGGGTAAGGATAGAAGAGCACAGGGTAGTGTAGAGCGAGGGAGCATCATTAAAAAAGAAAAATTAGAGAAGAAATGTGATAAAATAGTGATTAGAGCACTGGCACTACCAGTTTTCGCACCACTAATGTCTGTACTTGATTCCGTGCTAAGCTATGTGTTTGCCTACCTACGTATACCCCCATACCCATCCCAAAATATGATCAGTAACTTACCCTGTCAAGTTGCAATCAGTACTTTGATTAAAATTTGACAGTGAGGACTAGTGATAATTATAATATGCCAATTAAACTCATCCAAAATTTCACACAAAATGCAATCATGGGTACGCATAATTATGATTTTGAAATTCAATTGATTTTTGTACTTATGCATAATTTTGCACCAACTTTAGCGGTTAATAGCAAAGCAATGCTATTGTCCACAAAATTGTTATCATCATCAAAACACATGTTAAGAAGGATGTTGGGAACAAGTAATTTTTTTTTTTAAATAAAAAGTAGTTTTTGAGAAAATCTATTAAAAAAATTCTAAGGAAATATGATTTTTTGAACTTGGTAAAATGACAGTTTGCTGTGGTACACCAAGTTTAAAGGGGAACTATGGCTAAAAATTGTGACATTTAAAATATGTGGAAACATATACAAATAATAAGTACTCTTTTCCAGAGTAAAATGAGCCATACATTACTTACTCCTATGTTGCTGTCAATTACAGAAGGTAGTAGAAATCTGACAGAAGGGACAGGTTTTGGACTAGTCCATCTTTTCATAGGGGATTCTCACCATTGCCTTTATTCTTTATAAAAATATTCCCTAAAAAGGATTTAAACAATGATGCTGGACAGAGCAACTGCCATTCACTAAGAGCTTTTGAAAATAAATAAATCCCTGAGAATCCCCCCATGAAGAAATGGACTAGTCCAAAACTTGTTGCTTCTCTCAGATTTCTACTACCTACTGTAAGTGACAGCAACATAGGAGAAAAGTAATTTATGGCTCATTTTACTCTGGAAAAAAAAACATACTTCTTATTTGTATATGTTTGCACATATTTTAAATTTTAAAATTGTTCGCCATAGTGCCCCTTTAAATAACATTCCCCTTTGAATTTTTAAAATCAATTTTCTTAAAAACTACACAGCCTTTTTTACTAGTTCCCACTATTCCCCTTTACACATACCTAGCAATCTTGGTAACGATAGCTTTGCTATTAACCGGTAAATTCAGTGCAAAATTATGTGAAATGGCGCAACATTATGCATAATTGTAAAATTGAGATTCCTGCTTATGGTTATGAATGAGCTTTTATTCCTAAAATGTTGCATTACGATTTTGCATCATAATTGCAAATTATAATGTAAAATTATGATTATGCGAAATCCGTACTCATCACTAGAGAGGATCCTGCTTACACATTTTAATATTACCTTATTTACAAAAAAAAACTAGAAAAAGTAGACTTGGACCAATCCTAGTGTCATTTCCCACAACAACCAATTCAGAATTCGTGACATTTTTGGAGGCAAAATAAATGAACTCTGAATGGGGCCAAGATGGGTGCTGTGACTACGCCTCACTGCTCCTTATTATTTTCTTTTTTTATTATCAGCTTTTTTTTAATGGGTTAACCTCAAATTTCAAATCTGTTCATCTCCTAACAGCACAAACAGAAATAATGGTAACCTCTAAATATCTCATCTCAGAGAGGGTCACAGACTGCACACCCTGCAATCCTACAAGAATAACACATCAAGGCTCTGCAGAACATGCAGACCGAGCTGATCTTTATTGTGATCCCGCAAGATTGCCAGCTGTGCTAACATCATATCTACCATATAAAAAGGTTTCATAGTCAGCGGGAGGAACGGCAGCTTCAGCATAGGCTAATTTACTGCGTCTGACCTTATTGTTCAGTGACCAACCTGGTCTAGACACAATTCTTTTCATTTATTAATGCCCAACTCAGGGTGGAAATGTGTTCTTACTCCTGTGCAGAACAGTGTGGTTTTTTTATTTCCTATTTTGCCTTGATTAACTGATGCGTCATAATTAACGTATTGGTCTTTTGCACACTACATGCGATTCTGATTATAATTTTTAATCAATTTTCACATGCAATTCCGATTTGTAATCGGTACTGCATGCTGCGTTTTTTTTTGTGCTTTTCTTTTGATAGCATCCAGAAAAAAACGGAATCGCAAATCGGATTTGCAGTGTGCATGAAGCCTAAAGCTCAACACACACCATACAATCTTGGTTGTTCAATCTTACCACTTTCATGTAGTATAAGAGCTTATCCAATCAATCATTCAAGGTATTTTGAATCTGTTGGCCCTTATACTACATAGATTTGGTAAATCTGTACAACCAAGACTGTATGGTGTGTGTTGAGCTTAAAGCTGATTTTACATCTATTTTTTGCATTTTACTGGGGATGTGATGCCCCTGCCGGATACCACTGCAATTCGAAAAATTACAAACAAGCATCAGAGGGTGCCGACAGGGGGTAATATGCATCGTGCCGCCCCCCCCCTCCCCCCTCACCAGCTCAGTGACTTACTCCCTGCTGAGCAGGAAGTGCATCACTGGGATTCCTGTCGGTCCACGGATGCGCAGCACACCATCACGCTGTGTTGTTTTATACTATGCATGTCCCCCATAGACTACCACTACCCCAGCACTGTACATTAAACACAGTGCTTGTGGTAACACGCTGATGTCCTTGGGTGGGCTCGAATACTTGATGCATCGCAACAGTAAGTGTTAAAGTCTCCATAGACTTTAATTGCTTTTGTGGCCCCTTGCAGCAAATTACATTACAGCTAATGGCCGCCGACTTAATAGCAAAGTCCCCATAGGTGCTAGAATCACCAAATTTTCAGGGTACGTTAAGCAGAAGAGTGAGAACAGGAGGGGAAAATTGTGGGGACAGGAGGAAAAAATACCTTGCAGTTTTTGAGAAAATCAATGTTAAAGTCGGTGGAAATTTTTGCTGAAATTTAGGCGAAAAGCCGCCTACCGCACTTGCATTACCAATTTTCAAATTCTGATGCAGAAATGCAATTTCTGATCAGAAATGCAGAAATTGTATTTCCTCAGAATCCGAATGAGCATCTCTAGTAACACAATGCAGGTATAACCTGCAAGTGTAAAAGGGGCCTTGAAGTCACTAGTCAGGAATACCAGTTGCTGGCTGTGCAGCTGGGAACCAGGGTCCTTCAAATGGGAGGGTGAAAAACACAAGGGGGTAAGAGGCACCCAAAAAAACAATAATGCTACTAAAATATAAAAGAAAAGAGGTGGCTTACCTCAAAAGATGACACTAGATTAAATAGAAAACGTTTTTTAAACTGACAATGGTGATGTGTTTCGTGGGACCTCTGCCTCTTAAGTATTTTCTCTGCCAAGTAGAAGTGTTTAGGCTTCTGTTTACTTTTCAGCAGAGCTGGGCCTAAATTTCATTTAGTTGAACTGCCTTTAGATCGTGATCTGCTAATTACAATTATGTGAAGTTTTGCATGTATTTTTGCAATGACGTCCATATGAGGGTCTGGACATTCAGTTGATTTCATGTTATACATTTGTAATTTTCACATAATAACACGTAATTTCACATAATTTTGTGCTGACTTTAGCTGTTAATACCAAAACCCTCATATATGTCATTGCCACCAAAATGGCTATGTGTGTTAAAGAGAATAGTGGGACCAATTTTAAAAAAGACCTTGTATTTCTTGAGAAAATCAATTTAAAAAATGCAAAGGAAAAATGGTTTGTAAACTCAGAAAAAGTACCCAAAATCGTGAAAATTACATAAAATTGTGAAATTATGGTACTTGATTGGATTCAAAAACAAAATGAATTACAATTTTCCCCCCAAAATTTTTGCATCTTAATTGTGAGTTAAGATGCAAAATTATGATTATGCATAATTTGTGCTCATCCCTAACTGCCTCATTTGCATAGATACAAGTGCTAGTTTTGACCCTTGCAAGGCAAGAAATGTAGTGGGCTAGTATAAACAGCAATGGGAAAACAAATACAGAGCAGCACTCTTAGCAAAGCCTTCTCAACCCACCCATTGCTACCCACCCCTACTAAAACCCAAGTGGGGGATGGGCTCCTACACTGCTACCTAACTCAAAAGGCTGTTGGACCAGTCTATATGTATGCTACAAAACACTTGACTAGGATTGGGTATATTGACAACCACATACTGGAAATGAGGCACAGTCCCTAACAGAAGCTCTTCGTAAATGGTATATGTAATACCTAAAATATAACTTCTATTAATACTGATTAAAATAACAACTGGACCACACCACCACCAACAACATATAACATGAAAATGGAAGGGGGTTAGGAAATAACAATTCAGATGGACTCAATGTCATGAGTATATACATTATAGGGATGTCAAAAGTCAGGATAAGCATCCACTATCATCAAAATAAATAGCTTAAAGTCCATATGAAAAAGTGCTCATGCTGAAAATCCAATCCTGGTGCACGTTTCCAAAATACTGGAGTATGGAGTATATCAACGTTACCAAGAAAGGACAGTCTTCGGCTAAGAGGCACAAAGGTACACCCCCCTAAAACATACACATCACCCCTTAAAGAGACTCTGAAGCGAGAATAAATCTCGCTTCAGAGCTCAAAGTTAGCAGGGGCACGTGTGCCCCTGCTAAACCGCCGCCATCGCGCCGCACAAAGGGAGTCCCTTCACCCCCAAACCCACCCCAGCACGACTTGGTCGTGCATTTGGTCGCTCCTGGAGGCAGGGCTAACGGCTGCAGCCCTGCCTCCAGTCGCGTCTATCAGCGGCGTATCGCCGCCTCTCCCCCGCTCCTCTCAGTGAAGGAAGACTGAGAGGGGTGGGGGAGAGGTGGAGATACGCGCTGACAGACGCGCGTGGGGCAGGGCTGCGGCGGTTAGCCCTGCCCCATGCGGAAGCGCTCCCCCGCATTACAGAGGGGATTTGGGGGGACAGGGACCCTCGTGCAGCCGCGGGATAGCGGCGTTTTAGCAGGGGCACAAATGCCCCTGCTATTTAGGAGGTCTGAAGCGAGATTTATTCTCGCTTCAGACTCTCTTTAAAAATCGACATGTTTCCACATTAACATAATCTAGTCTTCATCGGGAAAATAAAAAAGGTGCAGTGCTCAACAGTGCATAATAACAGTGGTACAGCATGTAGCCCAAGTCAGAGCCAACCTGATAATGGCTCACAAGTAAGTATATATAGAGATATACTCCACCCAAATCAATTAACCAAGTAGACAACCCCTACTTAATTTACACCTGAGTGGAAAGCCGGTCACGGGGTGGGGACCAGGAGGAAACCAGAATATCAACAATCAGTATATATCCTCCCACTGTCCACAAGCAATTCCACATGCCTTTGCACCATTTAAAAAAAAAAGCAAATCCTATACATCTTATCTATATCAAACAGACAAGTATATCTATACTACACACACTTCCGCTGCAGGCATTCTGGTGTGTGTGTGTATCATATGGGAGCACAGTGCAGGGATTTGACCCGGCTGGACAGCCTCTGATGGGTCATTGCACATCTGCACATCAACAAAACCGTCCTGTTGTGATCAAAAACGGAATGTCAATGTAAATGTGCTGCTTAACAGCTTCTGTGGATCATCATTGTCATCATTGTACATGACTACTTTTGTTGACGTCATTAATTAATACAGTATTGCAGCAAATTTGTCATTGCTTCATAACAGTGTAATAGTATGAAAAAGAAAAAAAAAGAATGATCCCAAAACTGCATAGTAAATTATGGCAAAAAAAGAGGGACTGGTGGGAATAACCCACTTTCTGAACATGGAGCTACGCAGGTACATCTGACACCAATCTCAAATTCCACATCTCAGTAAGTGAACGAGGCAGATGGGGGCTGGAGAGAGACCTGGAGATAAAAATTGAATGCTGTAAAGTAAGTGCGGTGACCTAGATCTATGTGATTTTACATTGGGCGATATAAAATCACTTCTCGCTAATGTATGTCAGGCTGACACATTTGGAAGGGAGAGACAATAAGTCAGCGCCGGGAAGGCTCCGACATGATGAGCTGGAGGAGCTCAGGTGGAAGGAAGGATGAGTCACTGGCAGGGAAGTCGATGGGCCTCGATGAGCTATTGCAGCTGGTGGGTGGCAGTAATGCAGTTTCAGAAGATGAATCTCCGGCTGATCTTTGTATATTAGAATGATGCACAGTGATCATGCTGGGAACAAAGATTCCGGCCACCGACAGAATGTTTTACCACGTCTGGCGTCTATTTACTGCATGGATGACATTTTGGAAGTACAGTTTTCACACTTCGCTCTGAAGTGCATCTTCGACCCATCTGAAAATTGCCCTTTTATCATTGCTGTCTTCACGTTGGAATAAAAAAACGTGAACAAAATGGAAATGCTGGAGCTCGATAGTCGCTTTGCTAGCAACAGTTCAACAGTGGTTTATACATTACAAAAATAAATATCCAATTTGGTATTCCAGTTAAATTAAAATTCTGTGACTTCTGTGCAAGGGTTGGTCAAAGAGATTCTAATAATTCCAACTTGCATGGATGCCTAAAACAATATGTTTGCAGCTTACAACTGGGCCATTTGAAGGCACATCTAGAAAGGGAGGATGAGGCATTTCGTGGGTACACTCCTACTTCCTCAGGTCAATGTGCCTGGCGGTATAGCATGCATGGCTAGGAGGAGCACACAATAGGCCATGCATGCTATACCTCCAGACACTTACAATGACTTGAGGAAGTGGGAATGCATTCACTAAAATTACAAGTAAAATGAAAATGAACAAGCTTTATAATTTCTCTTGATCTCTAGCTTCAGCAAACATCGCAGCTCACTAGCATCTTTTTCTCACCTCAGCATCCTCCCAACTTTTCCCAAATAAGAGCCTCAAAAAAATCTCCAAGTAACACTCAGATGGACCGATAGACAGAAGACACTCACCATGGCAGCTTGGTAGGGCCCTGTTCCACCCAGGTCTCCCGTCATCCCCCATGATGCATGTCAGGGTGGAGTATCCTTGCAGGACGTAACCAGCATCGCAGTAATAAGTAACTGTAGATCCAAGTTTGTAATCTGAGCCCAGCCTGGTGCCATTCATGATATTTCCAGGGTCAAAACATGATTCCCGCAATTTAGCTGCAAAAAGGAAAGAGACAAAAACCAAAATGATCACATTTGAACACACACTGAATAGGGAGAAAAAGAAGTGTTGGTTTCTTGAACAGTTCTCTGCATAGCTGGACTCAAACTGGAACATGGAGAGACGACACTGATTGTCAATCAGCTTCTATGGTCCAGTAACAAGCTTTACCCTTTCATGATGACCACTAACCTTACCTGCCTCTTCCTAATGAAATAAAGAAATAAAACCTAACCTTAACGTTCCCTTCCTAATAAAAGGCATTCTCCTGCTAAATGAACACTTTCCCTTCCTAATGGAAACCGTCTTCCTGTCACCTAGCTTTAAAGAGACTCTAACAAAATTTTCATCCTTATTTCTGTTATCCTATAAGTTTCTATGCCTGTTCTAATGTGGTCTGGCTTACTGCAACCTTTCCTACTTGCACAGTGGCTGTGTTATTTCTGTTATATGATCTAATCTTCTCTCCTCTGTAGGGTCTGTCGTGCTAAGGCAGTCTGGCTGGAATGTGCTGTGCTGCTTGTGATTGGATAGAAGCTGTACACACCCTCTCCAGGCCCCCTGCAAGCTATGTGTGACTCACACACTCTGCTTACTTGAGCCTATCACAAGCTTTTAGCAGCCATGTCTTTTGTTTGTAAACACTGCCTAAAACTGGTAATTACAAGCCAGGTTTGCAGCAGAGTGGCAGAAACAGCACAGAGGGGCCCAGGAGAACATAATGAATAGAATGGTATGCTTTTTATTGCAAGAATTTTAGAGTACAGATTCTCTTTAATGTCTCCTTCCTAAAGAAAAACCTCTTCCTGGCGCCTAATCTTATTCTCCCCTTTCTAATGAAAGCCCTCTTCCTGACACCTAACATTAACTTTACCTTTATAGACATCTAATCTTGTATTTTTAATTTGGGTCCACTTTAACTTCCCCTTCCTTATAAAATCATTCTCTGGAAACCAAATCTAAACCTCCCCTTTCTAGTAAATGTCCTCATAATACCTAATTTTACCCCCCCCCCCTTTTTCTAATGAAAGGCCTCTTCCTGACACCTAACCTTAGCCTTTCCTCCCTACTGAAAACCCTCTTCCTGACCAAAGCAGTGAATTTGGGTGTGAATTACGGCTTTGATTAAACTAGTAAATTACCAGCTACAGGCAAATAAGTAATTATTAGGCTGTGGTTAAATATTGGCTTGCCTGTGGGGGAAGGGGCTAATTTTTTGGTATGGTCTTCAGCAGCTTTATAGTTTATGTGGCTTGGAGCAGTAGTGAACCAGAGTTTGGCTACATTGTAGTCAAACTCTAGTCTTCATGTAGGTAAGGAAGTGAAGGGGGTTTAGTGTTAGACATAGGTGGAGGGGAAGTTAATTTGAAAATAGGATGTAGTGAAGGTTATAGTGAAAATAGGATAAGATAGGCCGATAGTAGGATATCAGTAATGTTACAAATATTCTACTATTGATAACAGGTGATAGTAGAATACCGGTACATTTTCAATATTATACTATAATATCTCACGCCCATTTTTTCCTCATGGTGCTTTAAATGTACACTTCCTGACACCTACCCTTAGCCTCCCCTTCCTATTGAAAGCCCTCTTCCTGACACCTAACCTTTAAGAGAACCCGAGGTGGCTGAAATGATAAAAAAAGTAAGCTACTTACCTAGAAACAGGGAAGCCTCTGGTTCTTTCAGAGGTTTCTTGCATCCTCCTGGAGACCAGTGCTGCTGCCCTGGACCCTCTTTTAGATTGTGACAGTGCCCCTCTTTGTGATCGAGCAAGGCGTACTGCACCTGTGTGAGTACATCCGTGCCTGCGGAGTAGAAAGCACTTGTCTGATATGTTCGGAGGGTCCGCACGTGGCAATGGTGGAGGAAAGGAGGATAAGGGAAGCCACTAGAGGATCCCGAAGCTTCCTGCTTCATAGGTAAGTAGCTAACTTTTTTATTTACAGTGCAGCCTCCTTAATTACACTTTAACCCTTCCTAATGAAAGCCTTTATCCCGAAACCTAACCTTAATCTTGTTTGTCTAATGAAATCCCACTTCCCGACATCTAACCTTAACCTTCCCTTCCTAATAAAAGGCTAATTCTTGCCTTTCCCCTCTTAAAAGAAACCCCTTCCCAAGAACTAATCTCAATCTCAACTTCCTAACAAAGTTACCTAATGATGTCTAGTGCCTTCTATTACATTTTGAAATTTTTATTTGAAAGCATGACTAGATATGATGGAAAATCTCCATATGAGCAGACAGAGGAGGAGTGGCAAGCAACGGATGACCACATAATATTACATTTCATTTAGCAGCACAGTAGTAACAGTCCAGTTGATGCTCAGTAGATTTTTGTTTAACCTTATGCATCATGCCTCAATGTAGCAGTGACACAGACAGCAATAAAAAACACTGAGGCCCTGTTCAGAGTGGGGTGTTGTGGAGCGACATAAAGGGGGCATCTTAAAGCAGAAAATAACACTGAAATGTTAAATCTATACATGCAGTGCAATACCTTCCAAGGGATTACAGTACCCCAACACACTGCATACATTGTGGTTCTGCATAACTTGTGCGTTGAAGTGAATGGGAACCGCATTTAAAAAAAATGAAGCAAATACTTACCTAAGGAGAGGGAAGGCTCTGGGTCATATAGAGCCTTCCGTCTCCTCTATCGGTGCTCTCTACCCTGTGCTGGCTCCCCCCTGTTTCAATCCCCCGCCGAAAGGGTATTTGGAAGTCTTCGGGAGCCGTGTCCTCCCAAAGACGTGCGGCTCCATACTGCACAGGCGTGAGCGTGCAAGAGAGCGTGCTTGCGCAGGTGCAGTACAGGGCCGTCCTTCTTCAGGAGCACTCGGGCTCCCTGAAGACTCCTGAAGCCTCCTTTGGCCGGGTAAAGCAGTATTTGACTAATTTAGTCAAATACTGCTACCGGGCGAGCCAGCACCGGAACGACGGGACCAGAAGAGGAGCCGGAAGGCTCTATAGGACCCAGAGCCTTCCCTCTCCTTGGGTAAGTATCTATCTCATTTTTTTAAATGTGGTTCCCATTCACTTTACCAGAGGCAGTGAAGCATACTTTTAATTGACTGTATGCTTCACTTAATGTGACACAGTTTAGTGAATCAAGCCCCTAGTGCGGTCAGATAGCAAACTATTGTTTTGCTAGTCAATTTAATTTGTTTGTAATAAGAAATACTGTTGAATGGACAGAGGCCTCTTTATTTCTTGACAAATGATAGATCTCTTTTATTACACCCCTGCAGTGAAAACGACTTTCTCTTTAATTTCTGCATCTGATATAACATATAATATAAAACCGTTTTTATATTTTCTCAGTGCAGTAAAGGGGAAAAAGCCTTGGAAATCTCTGTCATCAATTTTAGCTTCGTCTCTTGGCCTCTTTTGGTACCGTGGTACCGATGATGAATGGCACGGCGAGAGCCCGGCCAAACCAACCGTGAAAAGACAAAAGAAATTTACCTGTGGATAAATAACTTTTAAACCATATTGATATTACAACAGCATTGCATATGGATGGTGCGCTGTACAGTAATCTGATGACAAATGGAACGGATCACTGAGGACAATAGATTGTTTTCACACAAAGAAATACACTCTCAGAAAAAACACTGACCATGAGTGGCTTAAAGGGGAAGCTTCATGCATCCGCATCCTTTATCCTTTACTTAAATATAAAGCTCTTCAGTTCCAGTGGACCACTTCCTGGTCACTGGAGAGCGGTGGATGATGATGTCAGAAGAGTGTGGAGAGGAAAGAGAGGGATTTCAAATCCTCCATCCTAGGTGTGGCTAAACCAGACAGAGCCATGGAAGTCCTCTCCACTCATTCTGATTCTGTCCACATTTCAGATTAGAAATCCAGAAATAGGAATTCTGCAGAAATCCGATTTACTGTAACTCAATCATTTTAGCCCAGTCACAGAACTCAAGAGCATTGGACCAGAATGCAGAACTTTTCTGCAAAATGTTAATTTCAGACTAATCACAAGACTGATTTTTCAATTTTCGTTTTTCCGACTTGTTCATGTTTCGCATTCTCTGATGCAAAAAGATGACTACTAGAATACTCCCCGAAAATTGGAAAAATAGAAAAAAGGTAAATCGGATATTCAGAAATCGGAATATCAGAAATAGAAATTTCTGCATAATCTAAAATAAGCATTTCCGACCATACCTACTGTGCATTCCCTTTACACACCAGCTACAAACCATTTCAGTATACGTCATTTTACGCATTACTGAGCAGACTCTTTCCCGGCAGCCGCACGTCATTGATCGCGTGCCTGCAGCCGGTGACATCATGTGCATGCGCAGAGCTCTCCTGTCCTGGCTGCTGCCGCAGGATCAAGGCTGCTCGGCCACCGGGAAAGCATCTGGGCAGTAATGCGTAAAATGACATATGCAGAAATGACCCCAAGGTCATTCCCAATAGCTGTTCGCTATATAACAAGTTCAGGCCATCTCTACAAACCATCACCATTAGGAATAATCATTAAAGTGTAAAAAATGTATGCTTGAAATCAAATTTCATGAAAATTATATGTTGCTTGAAATTGAGGCTATTTACACACCAGGACGTTGCGTTTAGGGGACGTTATAGGGCACATAACGTGCCCCTAACGCAACACCTGGTGGTGTTGGAGCAGGACGCTACCAAGAGCCGCGTTGCAAGCAGCTTTTGGTGCACCTGCTCTATCGGAGGCGCTGTGGAGACCACGTGAGCGGAGCTCTCCGCATCACGTGGTCCCACCAGCCAATCAGCGGCCGCTCCAAAGAGTAAACACTGCAAGTGCAGTGAATGCCAAGTAGCCATGTGCCTGGCTACATAGCGGCCTCTTTCCGCCTCCTCTCCGCCCCTAAAATGAAAAAAAAAAACCTACTGAGCATGTGCAAACAGTCTAACTCGGCTTAGCCGCGTGTAAAGTACTGCATGCAGTACGTTATGTAGACGTGCTGCGTTACAATGTAACCCAACGTGGGCACTGTGAATAGCCCATTGATTTTTCATTGCTTTGCGTTGGGGTGAGTTACAGGCTGCTCTAACGTGCGCCTGTAACGTCCCACTGTGAAACCATCCTGAAAGAATCAGAATAACTTGATAATTTCCTATCAGTTTTTATTGATCCAAGTTCAAGCTACAAAATGTTTAGGGCCCGTTTCCACTATCGTGAATCTGCATGCATTTTCTGCACGCAGATTCGCACAACCAATACAACTTAATTAGCCTGTTTCCACTTGTCAGGAAAACAGAGCGTTTTTCTGTGTAGGAAAAATCTGCACAGCAGAGCCATCAGAATTCACACACCGCAAGGCAAGTGCGATTAACATACAATGTAAATAATAGGAAATTCGTATGCGTTTTCAGATGCAAATTTTACCACAGATTTTAACGTGAATGTGCCTAAAATCAATGTGAAAGCACACAGGCACTGACATGGTTAAATTTGCATACTTAAAAAATGAAAAAACATGCGCAAATTCACGGTAAAATTTGTGGTAAAATTTGCATCCGCATGCAAATTAGTTTTCACATTTTTCTCAACTAATTCGCACTGCACAAGTGGAAATTGGCCCTTACGTGAAATTACGTGCAGATGAATGTCTGTTAAACAAGGTGTGTATGAGATCTGCAGATGATATAGACTATGAATGCATTTTGCAGGAACGGATCTTGTGCAGATACTGATCTGTTGCATGTGTGCAGCATCTTTGTGTGCAGCATCTAGCAAAGATTTTTATTTGATGGGGAGTTCAGCTCCATAGAATAGACTGTGTAGGTATGGCTCTCATACTACATGGAAGGGGGTAAAATTGGTCTGTGATCTTTCAATTTCCAAAGACTTTTATCTGATGTGTGTACCCACCTTTACTCTGTTGCTCATTCAGATTGCAAATCAGCTGCTAGTGACTAGCAGCATACAGCAGCAATTGGACTATACTGAGAGATTATCAAGTCTACAATTGCTGACTTAATTCTAAAAATTATAATTGCCTGCCATGAGTCAGAGACTGCTGAATCCAAAACAATAGCATGACAAACACGGCAAGCAATCATCATTTTCAATTAACGCGCCATACCTATATATAACCTTATCTATATAATAACTTTTCAGCACAGTGAAAAAAGAAAACCTCAAAAAACGCTTTACCTAGTTGGCTTCAATATTACTTCTTGTCTTATTAAATAATGGTAGTGTCCCAAAAACTCTTGAGTACTCCAATGGAATTTTTTAAGACCTTCATTTAAAAAATCTTGAAACTATGTGATTTTTGGCATCTACACATGAGAAAAGCCTCTGTGTAAATACATATTTTTGGAGGAACATTTCATCATTGATCCTCCTCCACCCTTTCAATGTCCAGGTTTTTTGACACTTTGTACACCTTTTTACAAGAAATTCTGGCTGTAGAGATGCCCTGAGGCTCTGTTCACATCTAAAATTGAAATCGCAAAAGCAAGCGTTTTGCGATTTTGTGTGCAATTTTTTTTAGTGCCTCCCGGTGCTTGCATGCCCACTGCATTTTTTTGAAAAAGCGCTTTTCCCGAGCGATTTTGTAATTCACTCCCTGGCGCAAGTCAGGAAGTGAACTCTTTGACCCGGAAAACAATAAATACAATGTATTTATTCTTAAAATCGTGACTGCAATTGCTGCGCAAAGCGAGCGTTTAGTGCTCTTCCTATACCTTCCATTAGAGCAAAAGCGTCCCAAAAATGGTACAGGCACCTCTTTGTGGAGAGCAAAGTGGACGCAACGTGCTGATATGAACCTGCGCTTGAAAAAAGGCCGAAAATACCCTTAGTGTGAACAAGCCCTGAAGGTTTCTGATGTTCGCATGTCATTAAAGTCAATGGGGCTAACCACGGATTTTGCCGTAAAATTTCCGAGCAAGTTCACAAACGTGGAATCGTGATGTTCAGCCATGCCTATTGATCATTACATTTAAAATTACTATACACTTTTATGTAGATGCAGCCAAAATTTCCAATAGTGTGTGTGTGTACTTAAAGGATACCAGAGCCGAATGTTATATTAAAAACGGGGGGAGCAGGCATGTATTAGGTACAGTCCCCATGCCTATCTGTCCCCCTGAATCCAAAACTTTCTTTCTGCCTAAATCTGTATTACCATATTTTTTATTTTTTATTGAAGTTGGGATTTAAAATGACTCCATGCAGTGGTGGGTAATATAGGAGGAAACAGTTAAAAAGATACAAGAGCATGGAAGAAACGAAAACAGCTGTAACAATGACTGGAAGCTGATGGCTTTCAGAATAATTGGGATTAGAGTGTAGCATATTACATGAATCTGGGCACTTCTAAGTGAGCACTTAATATTCAGTCAGAAGGCATGTCACTTAGTCCTGAGGCATGAAGTATGACAAGCCCGTAAGGTCAAGGAGCTAGAGATGTTTTCAGGAATTCAAGAATGTCAAAACAAGTGTTCTGTGATCTGCTGCTCAAAGTTAAATGCAGATGCTTTACTGAAGCTAAAATATAAAGTGTGTGGATGGTTTACAAAATATTTGCACATCTGCATCCCCACTATGATAAATAATGAACGTTTGCCAGCTTTCTTTCTGCCTCATAAAGCAGTGTACTTAGTTAATATAGGAGTGCCTAGTAGACTGCAAGATGTCCCCTCTCAATTGGGCTTCCATTGTGTAGTATGCTCCTATTGTTTGCGTCTTCCACCCTGTGTCCGTCTTGTGTGTCCTCCATATTGTGTCCGTCCTCCTGTGTCCTCCATTCCATGTGTCCTGTGTCGTCCATCCCGTGTTTCCTCCGTCCCATGTTCGTTCCCCCAATGCCCTCCATCCCAGGGGGAAAGAGGATGCGGGGACAACAGAGGACACAGGAGGACAGGGGACACTGGGTGGCAGAGGACACAGGGAACAGAGGAGGACACAGGGACACAAGAAACACAAGTAAGGCACAAGGGGGCATAATAATGGGGGGTGAAGGTCCATAAGATGCCCCCTCACTATAGACACACCAGGCTTAGTATAGAAAAATACGGCATGTAGTTTTTATACTATGCCTATTTCTATTGTCAAGATTTATAAAAAATTGATTTCCATTAAAGCCGTGTGCAAAAGGCCTTAAATCAAGGAACTGAATTCGGCACAGATAAATAGAAGGCTGTAGCAACAGGTGTTTCCAGTTTTCATTCAGTTATTCTTTATATTTGTTAGCTAAAATTAAAGTAAATGTCTTCTGGGACAGCTTTTAAACATGGAAATATGTATATCAGAAACTCACTGTTCACCTCCCTGTAGCTCTGCAATAGAAGCTCAATTTGTTTTATTAAAGCAAACTTAAAGTAGGAATACGTTTAAAAGAAAATTAATTGTATGTGTAGTAGCAATAACATATAGAACTTTTCTGGTGTCTTATATTCTTCATTTCAATTTAAAGGGCTCAGTTTTAACTCTGAAGTATTAACAGCAGCCTTGTTAGGGTGACAGAACATCTCATTCATTCTGCTTCAAACAAAAAGAAACAATTTGTTGGTGAGCTTAACACAAACAAGTTTTAAGTATGCTTGGTACTAAATGTACCCATCTCTATCTCATCATGTTACGTGCCAGTTCTGACACACTTAAAATAAAATTGTTTTGAATAAGTTAACCACTTAAGTACCAGCGGTCTCTGCCCACTTAAGGACCAAAGACCGCTGGTACAGAAACGTCGGAATCCCGATGGAATACCGAAAAATCGCTGCACATACCCGTCGCAACTGCCTTACGTCGGGATCCTGTGAGCCCGTCGGGAGCCGCTTTCATTGGCTCCTGACCCTGTATTGCAATGTAAGCCAATGGGAGTTGCTTACGTTGAAAGACAGGCCAGAAGCCAATGAAATCAGCTCCTGACCTGCTCACAGGGCTCTGCCATCATAGAGACAGGCAGAGCCAGTGAGCTGTGGCGACAGACAGCGGGGATTAAGCAGCGAGATTGGCAGGAGCGACGGAAATGGTGGATGTGTTCAGCGGCGGCTAATTGAAATCTACACCCTGCCAGCCAGGTGACCACCAAAACAGGGCATAGATTTCAATAAGCTTGGTCCTTAAGTAGTTAAACACATAACCAAGATAATACCCTTTACAAAAGACAAGATAATGACTAGTTCGTGGACACAGTATAGGAAGGGTGCTGATTACATTCTGTAGATAAGTCTTCTTTAACAGTGTCTTTGTGGAAACAAATAAAACAAACCCTTGCATAAAACTACGATGAAGAAACAAGCTCACCTTTATATTCCAGGTGAAAGCCGGTGAAACTAACAGATCCATCACTTCTAAAAGCCAGATGCATGTTGTTTGAACTGCTTTCAATACGTTCTGGTAGCTTGCTGTCCTGGAAACTTCCAATCAAAGGACTATTTCCATCCGGACCATCATAAATGTATAGGAAGTCATAATTTGGTTCAATGCTAAAGCTATGGGAATTAGAAAAATATGGTCATATATTTTACAGTACAGTATATACTGTATAGTCCACACATTTAAAAGAACATTGCAAACATTTCATATATATATATATGTTTAACATTTCCTTTTTTTGGGGGAGGAGGATCTGTGTATTGAAAAGTTATATTAGTTGACTGAATTCTACTGACTTTTTCACCATCCCGACTTTTACGGCTCTTTCACGACGTTAAAGTTGCACATCATAAAATACTTTAATGCAGAGTAACGCACAGCAATGGAAAGTCTATGTGACATTCACAGTGCACACATTGCGTTAGTGTGTAATGTGTAGCGTTATCAAAAAGTGCTGCATGCTGTGCGTTTATCAATGATTCTGCTGCGTTACTTGTGTTGCACATGTTCAGTAATGTTTTTTTTTTCCTTTTTTAAAATGTTCCGCATGCGCTGTTTTCATTCCATAGTAAATACATTTTGTCACGTGCGACTTTAACGTCACACTGTGAAAGTGTATATGCGTTGCGTTACAGCTGCGTTGTGCGACCTTAACGTTGCATCAAATGCAACGTCCTACTGTGAGAGTAGCCTTAGTCTGGAATTCTTCGTTTTCGTTGAATTCATCTACAATATTATTATGTTACAATTCCAATTTATTTTGAAGTTTGAAAATAAAATAGCAGAAACATGCAGTCAGGATTCTGTGATAAACATTCCCTGTCAAATTATTACAGTTCCAAGCTTCATAAATTTGAATATATTTGCACCCATTCAAAATTATTACCATCTCATTCACCATGCCTTTTCACTGCTGAAAAGGTACAAAGGAACGTGAACTGGAGATTGTGGAAGTAGGTTGTTGAAACATGTTATGACATCTTATAATTCAGACTGTTACATTTCAGAATTCTAAATTTTTTATATTAGTATTCTGACTTGTATAGTCAATATAAAAATGTTCATTTCTGAGAAAAAAAATACATGTATTTCATTTTTTCTTTCATTTTTCTCTTCCAATAATAGTTCTGAAATAAAAAAGCAATGGCTTTTTTTCAGAGTTTGGGTTATTACTTTAATTTTCTGCATTAACAGCCCAACAGGTGTGAAAGAAACATTTCAGTTTTGAAATGAAAAGGAAAAAAATAAATATGTTTATTTAACCATATTAAGCTGAATAGGTGTTTAAAATAGCCACTGATTTGCAAAATCTGCATTAAGCTGTGCTTTAATTAATTTTGTTAATTGTCACACTTTTTTAACGAGTATACATAAAACTAGCATACTGTTACTAAAAAAAAATCTAGACGAAATAATTACTTTCTGGCATGTTAAAACAATTAGCTATATTTTTAAACTGTCATGTGGAAAATGTTTATTGTGATGTATAAGTTTAATGTGGGTGGTGTAAAGCAGATCGTTTTGTTAATTAACTTTTATCACAACTACAGTAAGAGGACCTCTCAGTGGGTATCTGGGCATGACATCACAGAAAACTCACAAAATGATCCCAAAGATGCATAGTGGAACATGCATAGTGGATACATTAAAAATAAAAAAAAATGGAATGTCCAATTAATAATTATTTGCTTCTTTATTGATATCCACATTTTTATGAAAATTGGGATTATGTTGAATGCCTGAGTAAATGAATAACCAAAAATCATTACTAAATGTAATGTTCACTTAAACAACAACAAAGTGAAAACAAAATGCCCAACTTCAACTGTTCAGTTGACATAGGAGGGACACACTGCTATGAAAATGTCTCTGGTTATAATGCCTGGCAACCAAAAACCTTTATTTTAATTCAGGTAATTATAGGCTATTGTGATACAATGTTTGTGCTCTTCATATAGCTACTTAAATCACAATTAGTAAGAATGTGTTTTTTTTTCTATTTCAGACTTCATCGTTTTCCAGTAAAACAAGGGAGGGTTGCCAATTGTACTTTCCATATAAATTAAAGCTCTGTTTATAATTAGTATTTTAGTTATATAAAAAATTCTAATAATCTGTCCCCAGTAAAGATAAATAAATACATAAATCTCAAAAATCTGTTAACTCCTGACATAGAATGTAGCTAAAATGCTCTCCTACTGTATCTTATCTACAGCATACTGACCCCTTACCTACTGCGTTATTCAATTGGCTAATTATACTGTAAGCTGCTATGGACAGAGCTCACCTCCTATTGAATCTTGATATTTCTGTACTTGCTGACTTTCCTATTTATGTATACATTGCACAGCATGTGCCATACAACTGCCTACTATCTGTATCTGTCTATTATTGTATTAAATTTTACTGTACAGCACTATGGAAGATGAAAACAACAACAACAGTACTACGATAAAATGTCAGCTCACTGCATCTGACAGTAATCATTTAATAGAAAATAATAATATAATTTATAAACAAGCAAGCATTCCTTTTACATACATTCTCTTGTAGGTCTTATAGTGAATAGTGATCCAGGGGTTACAATATGGATAATTACAAGTAAAGACATTTCCGATTTAGTTTTCAAAACAAAGCATCTAAACCAGGCCCGGATTTACCTCACAGGAACCTATAGGCACAGATCTCCTGGCACCTTAGACTTCGCCCTCCATGAACCTACAAACATCCACTGAACCGCACAGCAAATGGGCTGGTGGGCTCAGCTGTCACTTCTCTCTGACTTCACTTGCCCATCACAGCAAGCTCCAGGTGACCCTTAGCATTATTTAGTCAGAGGTACCCTCAGTATTTAGTAGCTAGTGGTGCCCCCCTATATTAGGTAGCTAGAAGAACCTCAGTATTAAGCAGCTAGAGGTGCCCCCAACTGAAGGGAGATCTTGTCAGTGGAATGCCGAGGGCCAGATGAGTAACCTCACATTTACACTCTGCTCAGGACTCTGCATAGGGAAGGAGGGAGGCACTAATGGAGGGGAGTGAGACACCTTTTCACCTAGAAAGCCTGAGTCAAAGCCCTTGTAATTATCTACTTTTAGCCATGTTATTAAAGCAGTTTAAAACCCTGACACAATATTCAATAAAAACATGTTTTCCTACTTTTTATATGCTATACGGTTATCATATTTGCATTTGTGCATAAGTATTATTATTCATTTAGAAGTTATAGGTTTCCAAAAGTACAGTTTTTTGCTTTGTGAGCTGACTTTGCATTTTATTAATAACTGGTTTTATTCATTAATTCATTCATTCAGGCAGACCTGCTTTGACTCCCTGTCTGTCCACAGTCAGAGAATGTGTCACATTCCTCACTTGATACATTTAAGTAAACACAAGATAACATTATCTAAAGTTCAGATGCGTCTGCATTTCACTGCACTGAACTTTCAAGCTCTGTGTGTAACCCTTCCAATGCTGGTCTAGTAAAAAAAAATGCTGGTTGCATATAATATGCTGTAAATTATGTTTTAGAGCAAAGATGAAATTCAGGGTTATATTCCGCTTTAAGATGGAATTTTTTTTTTAGCTGCAGAACCCAAATTCTACGGAAAAGGGTAACATCTCAGTACTTTGATTACTAAACTATTAGATTTTATATTTTGTAGACCTGCCCGGAGATGAACGTTAAACATGTTTTACAGCACGTAGGTGGATTTACTCTGTAGGGTTGACCCTTTGATCCAAAACATCTCCGCCTCTCCCACTGCTGCATCCAACAATGTAATCCAGCAAGTGGGATCATTAAATGGAGGATCTCCAGCCATAACAGGTGGAAGAATGCTTCCATCCACACTGCAACTCCTAATTATTTAATGATAAGCAGATGTATCCTATTAATTAGCTTTCTTTTCTCTCCTGTCCATCACCAGTTAGCAATGTGATGATAAAGGATAAGAAATGCATATGAAATATAGAAGCAGTTAGCGAGGCATTACACATTCAGCTGGGAGTGCTGGAAATAGACTAAGTCTGTGGTTAAACAGCAATCCACAAGCTTCCTAGGCATAGCCGGCACACTTGTAGTTTTTTCTTTCTTCAAACCTAATTTTACCTTCCTACAGACGATTTTTTTTTCTTTTATTTGTGTGTTGATTAAGCCAACAAATATGAAGCTGGTCTGTTTCATTAGATTTGCATTGTATAATGTGGTGTATATCAGAGAACTACCATATCTTATTTCATCTCTAACAGTATATACTCTGTTTAAGGTGTCAGTGGGCCTCAGTAATTTAACCTTTTCGTCAGGCACAGATCTAAAAATATCATCTAATAAATCTGTAAAGCCATTTTTATCAAAAGCCAAGAAGCAGAGGTATACAGAGCAAGGGTTCCAGACTAAATTGAATCATCCCGATTGTTTAAGGGGAAAGCACAGACTGAATTTTATAAGAAGACTGCAGCCTATAACAATGACAGTCTGTAGTGAAGAAAGTGGTCAAGGTCTGGGTTTCTAATTAGGTAATTAGGTACTTTAAATGTGATGGATCTGGGATAAGTTAATCAAGGAGCTTCTACACAGTCAAAAAAAGGTTTTGAAACAAATAAATGTCAAAGATAAATATAGTTTCAAGAATCAACTTAATATGGAAAGCAGAAGGGTTTTCTCCTCGGAGTCCGAAAAGTCTCCTCCATGTCCTACAAGGCTCTCAATCTATCAGATGAGCATCTGTCACAAGACGACAGACAGCAATCTCACCATAGCAATAATGCACCCCCACTATCTAGAGAATGTGGGGGGGGGGGGGAAGGGGAATCAGTGCCTAAGTGGATCCAAGGGAGGTAAGCTCTGGGGGGGGGGCTAAACTAAAAGAGGCTCTCTGGAGTGTGATTAGTTCTGCATTTTAGGATCTAAAAGCCAAATAAATTTTAGATCCTAAGAACCCAGAACTAATCAGAACAACAAGGATGTTAATGACAGATAGGTTAGGTCAGTGCTATGGAAATACAAAAAGAAGGAAATGAGTAAAGCTATTTGAAATTGGAACTTAATACCTGAAACTCACCAACAAGACAGTAACCTTTTGAGTCTGCTAATTAATATTAATTTCTGAGCTGGTCAAAATTCCAGCACTGACCACCATAAATATTTTAGGCCACTCACGTGACTTGCTAACGAGCTAACTGAATCAAAGGCTACCGGCAACTAATCAAATATCATATTTCATTGTTTTGGTTTCAACTTGTAAATTATAAAATGTGAGTGGTGACTCTGTATAAAAAAATGTTTGTCTTGTCATATCAACAGAAGATGGAATCCTCTTTCTTCTTCTTCATAAATATAAGGGGTGTGGGCTGTAATGTTTTTCATTACTTTTTGAGATCACAGGATCTAGCTTCTGAATGACCTGTTTCAGATACTGGGAGAGAGACTAATTGCAAGCATAGATTCATAGTTCTTTTCTTCCTAACTTATCAAAGGGTGTGAACACAACCACCGTGGTATGCTACATGCATTGCAATCAACTGTGACTATCGCACAATAGGCCAACAATCAACGGTAAACCCATTTAGTTGAAAACTGCTATTCATCTCAACACAGGGTGCATTTGATCCCTAATGATGAGGAGAGATGCAATCAGAAGCACATGTGAACCAGGCCTTACTATGTATGTAACTATCTACCAAATCTATTAAAAACAACACCTTTGAAGACTTGTTGAGCTATGAAAGCCACCATACACCAGGGAAAGGGGTCACCACTGAAACCTCTCTCAGGAACTATCCCTTTAGTCACTTATTCTTTAGTTAAGACTCACCTGATGAAAGCCAAGGAAATCACGTAGTCGGGGTTGACAGTGATGGTCCAATCACAGTCCCTGCTGTGTGGATACGGGTGGGGGAAATTTGGAGACAGGATGAAGCCAGCAGATCCTGTAAGATTACCACCACATGGCGCTGGATAAAAAGGAGAAATTGTGAGGAACATCTTAGGGCAAATGTCACCATCATACATTTGAATTAACAAAAAACATGTTATACATAAATATTATAGCGTTATTAGAATTCTAGATCATCACACAAATCATAATGGAATCATATATATATATATATATATATATATATATATATATATATATATATATATATATATTTATTTATTTCAATCTTTATGCAACTATTTTTTTCTTCTTTTATCCCCAAGAACGCAGCAATTTCTCACTGTTATATTTTGATGTAATTGAAGGCTTCACTGCAATACTCCTATGTCAAGAAAATAGTTTGCGTCATAGTTTTTTAATCTCATTTTTATTTTATTTTAATAACTGTATATTTGCATAGATATGACATAGACAACCAACCAACATAAAAGAGATAAAGAGAATTTTTTTTTTAATATTTGTGTGTGTGTGTTTGTTTTTCTATCCTCTTTTGTCCATCATTCATAACCTCATCTATTTGATCCTTCCTATCTACTCAATGGCCCATATACAATTCACCTTTTCTCCATTAGTTTTCTCCTAGGTGATGTTTTTAAACTTAAATGCCTTTTAAATCAACAGCAAGCAAAAAGATACTCAAAATAATTTTGATATTACTTTTCCGCCTACTTTTAGGTACTTTTTCCATAGCAATGTGCTGAAAAGTTATTACAAAATCAAAGATGAAAAAACTAACTCCTAGGAGAAACAAGAAGTTTTAAACCAGGATGATACCATTTATTGGCTAACTAAAAATGAATAAGAATAAGCAAGCTTTCAGCCTTAAAGCCTTCGTCAGGCTTACATCCTGTTAGTTTGCAGGCTGGTGGTACAGACAGCTATTCACATGCAACATCAAAAGGGAAAACAGATTTTTTTTCATGCATAAATACATGTCATTGAGATGCCTTAAGTAAAACAGAACATCTTAATGGGGTGAGAGGTTGTTAGATGAGATAAGGATCCTTGTTTACTCCCTGCTCACAGACCTGGGAGTTGGACTGACACAGAGGTATCGCAAATTCTGAGTTCACAAGTTCAGCTGGGAGAAAATGCAGGAGAAAAAGTTAATTGCATATGGCCCCATGTCTCTTTCCCTAGCCCAGTCATTTACTGTTCCCTCTTACTCTATGCAGATGCTTAATTTCAGTAGGTCACACTATGCATTTTTTACATGTGTCATGTTTTATTATGACCATTGACCAGACCAGTTTTCAGGCAGCTCATTGTCCACTATATATTCTTCCTGTGTTTTTCTGAGTTACCGTATGCTCCATTGCCAGCACTGTGTATTTCACTACTCGGAATTAGTATATGCCTACTTGCGTCATAGATCTCCTGATTTCCCATGGATCTGCACACATCAGGAATCAACATTTTCATCAATATTTATAAGTTTAATCTGAAGTGAGCCTCAACCAGGTTGTATAGGAAAACCGATACTTAAATAAAAAAAAAAATTTTTCTCAAGTCTTGCACTTGTGAACTTTTCTGTGAAATTACAACAAATTCCTTTAGAATCAATGAAAAAAGTAGACTATTTCTGTGTCAAAGAAGACCACCAGTGAACAAGAAGAGTTGGGCAAGGGGTTGGAGGAAGTACCTCTCTGTCAGTCTCGGCAGGCTAGGATGACACAATGGTATATGCAGCTCTACAATAGGATAAGAGGTGATGACAACTCTGTCAATGTAAGTTAATTTCTGAGATGGTTAGGAAGGCTGAAATAACAAATGCTGCTAAAAATATTTTACAATGTTCCTATGTGTGACCTGGTGGGGAGTCCTTTCCCTTATGAAAGTGTTATATTTTGGATTATTCATGTCACAAGTAAGAAGCAGTATTTTTTTTCCCAGTTTTAGGAATTTCAGTAGCTTGAAGTTATTTTTTTTGTAGATTTTTGCAACCATTATTTACAAACCTCTGTATACATCCTGTGTCCTCTGCTGTATGAATGCTGCCTGCACAACTTCTCAGACAATCAGGTCAGAGGACCACACATCTTGCTTTACCTGACACGCCCTATGAGTTCTTAAAGAGACTCTATACCAAATTTTCAGCCTTATTTCTTCAATCCTATAAGTTCCTATACCTGTTCTAATGTGGTCTGTCTTACTTCAGCCTTTCTTAGTTGCACAGTGGCTGTATTATCTCGTTATTTAATCTAATCTTCTTTCCTTTGTCAGGAATGTGCTGCTCTGCTGTGATAGGTAGAAGTTATACACACCCTCTCCACGCCCCCTCCAGGCTCTGTATGAGTCACAGACTGAGCTTCTCTCAGCCTATCACATGCTGGTTAGCAGCCATGTTTTTTGTTTGTAAACACTGCCTAAAACTGGCAATTACAAGCTAGGATTGCAGCAGGGAGTGTCAGAAACAGCAAAGAGGGGCCCAGGAGAACATAATGAATAGAATGGTATGCTTTTTCTTGTAAGAATTTTAGAGTACAGATTCTCTTTAAGGTTAGTATACATGTCCAACTTTTTCTACCAATTTGTCATCCAACTTGACTTTGAACGATAAGTTGGATGTGTGTATTTGCTGTCGAGTGAGTGATAAAAACCAGTTTGCCTTATCCGTTTAGCAGATCCGTTGGACCAACTGTTGTTCAAATGACTGTCAGGTCCGTACCTGTGTACAAACGACGTCTAGTCATTTGTCCAACTTATAGATGTTCAAACAGCAAGTCGATTGATCAGTCATTTAATGTAGTCCATTGTTCTATACAGTCCGTTGTCCATTATCAAGTTGGTTAACAACATGTAAATTAGGTAATTTAGCATATCAGCCACTTTGTTGGTCAGTGTGTACATGATGTTAGAACAACTTGTTGTTTGCACTTCAAGTCGTTCAAACAACCAGTTTAAACAACAATCAGGTGTAAACTTGGACGTGTGTATGCATCTTTACAGATTCCTCCTGTTAAGAGGGCTGAATAAGAGGTGTCTTTACCCACCCAGGAATGGCCACGAGTATAGCATTTTTCAGCACTCAAAAATGTGGGAAGATATTTTACTTCATGAGAAGTGCAGAGAACAGGAATATACAGTATCTCACAAAAGTGAGTACACCTTTCACGTTCTTGTAAATATTTCATTATCTTCTACAGACACACTTCTTCACTTACAGCCTGTAGCACAATACACTAGAGAATTCAGGCACTGGAAGTTGAGTGATGCAGAGACTTCGGGACGGCATCGCGGGACAAGGCTTCTTAGGTAAATATAACTTTGTTTTACTTGCAGGCTGCCGGATTTTAGTATTTACTCTGGAGCTCCCCTTTAAGTAACTCTTCTGAAATCTCTTCTTAGCTGAAAGTACCATGGAGCTACTACACTAATACCATTAATATGTCCTTTCAATAGAAAAAAAAAAGCGTCCAGCACTTACCATGTATGTTGAAATGCTTTTATTTAAAGGACTATAAATAAAATAAAAATGTGCCTCTAGCCATTGGGCTTGATTCACTAAGACAAATAGCATGCCTTATCAGAGTTAACACGCATTATCAGAGTTAGCATGCCTTATCGCAGTTAACACACATTATCACAGTTAACAAGCCTTATCAGAGTAGCATAGCAGTGCTACAAACGTATGCCTGCTAATTGGCAATGACGAGAACTCCACTCGTCCTGCCCTGAGCCCCTGCAGGTCCAATCGCTTTAAAGGACATTATCCCCACACTTTGATTGGTCCAAAAGGCTGCCTATCACCTGACAGGAAACTTGACAGACAGCCTATTGGACCAATCAAAGTGTGGGGATAACGTCCTTTAAATTGATTGGACCCGCAGGGGCTCAGTGCAGGACAAGTGGAGCTCTCGTCATTGCCAATTAGCAGGCATATGTTTGTAGCACTTGCTAGGCTACTCTGATAAGGCGTGTTAACTCCGATAAGACGTGATAACTCTTATAAGGCATGTTAACTCTGATAAGGCATTCCAATTGTCTTAGTGTCCATCTAGTCTTGTCCATTGTTTCTACAAATATTTAATGCCGACTGCTATTAAAGTCTGGGACTAACTTTAATATGATATAAAGGACCTAGGCACCATAGCTAGAGATGTAAGTATATATCTTCAACTTTGTCCCATAGATCCTGTTGTGGACCAAAAGTCATGGAAGGTGGGTGATCAGTTTGAGGAGATTGTAGAATCTTAAGGTTCTGGCTTACTGAGATCACATTCTTTGTTAGCATTTGATGGTGACCACCAAATCAGAGCCATAAAAATCTATCCCTAGATTAAACTCCATGAGTGCTGGTCCGCACTAACAACACTACTTAGTACACCTTCCTACAGAAAAAAATAATAAGACAACAATAATAAGACAACAGACTGAATTCAAAAGGGAGAAAATAAGGTTTGTTAAAAGTCCTGTCTAGAAATGAAAAGGTTTTTCTTGTTTAAACTTAATCCATCAATGATGGGACCGGTGCCTCTCTTCCGTAAATGAGGAAGTAGTATCTGTTTTTGTTGTTACTGCAGATTGTTTCAGATAACAGTATTCTGTACTTTGACACTCAACACAGTAAGAATTCAGTGTCAGTCTATACAAAGTAACAAAAACCCAAATGAGATTCTAAACCTACCTAAAATATATTATTTCCTGGAGTTTGGTTTTAAAGATTAAACATTAAACAGGAGACATGACAGGTCCACTTTAAATAAGCAGGTGTTTGTTACTAATGAGATTACAATGTACCTATGCAGGATGGAGGACTTGGCTGCCAGAAGTATCTGTTGTCCACTTGAATGCAGGTGATTCTCTCCTCCCCCTGTAACTCATAGCCAGGATCACACTGAAAAAGGACTGTATCGCCTGGTTCTCTTCCATCACCATTTCGTGTGCCGTTCATGGGAACTCCGGGGTCCCGGCAGGCGGTAGCCACAGAGCCTAGAGGAGAACATAGGGTACATCTATGAGAAGATCATGCTGCCAACATTTAACAGCGATTTACAATCAGTTAAGTCTGCTGCAAGATACAGTTGCCCGTACAGGTTATAGAGATTTCTCGTTGTAGCGCTACCTAAGGGATTAAAGGAGCTTAAAGGAAAATTGCTGCCCCTTATCCCTGTAAGTAATTTGCAATACATCCTTTTTAAAACTCCAAAATCCAAGATTTTTATTTATGATATGTGGGGCTCTGGAAGAGAGGGGTGATGAAACCTCTCCCTCTCCCCCAAAATCCTTGTCCGTACCATGGACTAGGGGCTTATCACCATCTCTGATGTCCTTCCTTACCCATGCTAAAAAGAGTTAAATATGAAAGGAAAACCTACTAACCATGTAAAAAAAATCCTTTGATATTTATTTATTTAAGTATTTATATAGTGCTGACATTTTATGCAGCGCTGTACAGAGTATATTGTCTTGTCACTAACTGTCCCTCAAAAGGGCTCACAATCTAATCCCTACCATAGTCATATGTCTATGTGTGTACCATGTAATGTATGTATCATAGTCTAGGGCCATTTGTTTTAGAGAGAAGCCAATTAACTTAAGTGTATGTTTTTGGTATGGAAACAGTGCCCAGAGGAAACCCAAGCAAACACAGGGAGAACATACAAACTCCTTGCAGATGTTGACCTGGCTGGGATTCGAACTGGGGACCCAGAGCTGCAAGGCGAGAGAACTAACCACTACACCACCGCGCTACCTCTATTCTTAATTAACCATAAATATTTACCTTTAGGCCTTGTTCACATTATAGATGTTTTTGTAAAATTTCAAGTGCGGGGGATTTTCAAAATCGCCCTGAAAGCGCTTGTGCAATGATTCTCTATGAGAGAGTTCATATCAGAGCGGGTCATTTGCGATCCGCTTTGAAAAGCGGTGCTCGGGCCATTTTTGAGGTGATTTGCATCAATGGAAGGTATAGGAAAAACGCTCACAAAATCATTTAGTCAAGTGATTGCATGAGCGTTTTTTAAAAAAAATACATTGTATTTATTTTTCCTGGATTTTTTTCCGGATCAAAAGATGGAAGCGCTCTGCAAAAGCACTTACAAAAACACCCACAAAAAATGAGCAAAAGCACAGATGGGGTGGGTTTAACCCATCTGAGGTAGCTGGGAAATGGCGATTTTGCAGTTGTCAGAGGCGGCGATGCTATCCAGGCCGGCTTTGGGAGTAATCAGACAGCGGCGCCACAGCGATCTCTCAGTGGGTGGGGGGTGGGGTTATTTGCGGCGACCTCCCTAGTTGCTTAATCTAAAGCGTCTACGCGTAGCACCATCTGCAGCGTTCCGCGTCCGGCGGTTAAAGCGCGGCTGTATGGAGGCATAGCGGCGGTGGTGCTGACGGCATGACGCAGGCGTCTTTTACTGACGATGCGTGTTTTCTTCCGCATTGGTCTGAGTCCGGTGAGTCACAAGGTGGCTGATTGGATGGAGGACGGGTGTGGGCGTACACTATATGACGCATAGCGTCTATTTAACTGCAGCTTCTATCCTCATTGGTGCAGCCCCTGATGAGTCGACAAGACGAAACTAGTCGGGCGGGGACACCAATGAGGAAGTAGTACACAGCGTGGAGGCCGTGGCGTGCTGGGACGTGGGAAGCAAGTACCAGCAGAGGCAAAAGCCAGCCCGGATGGCCACCGCATGGGGGAGAGCCCAATAAAACTCTATGCTGTTTATATGCTGTGAAACATGTGAGTGTGCATTTTTAACTTTTTAATAAATTTTCCGTATGGTTTTACGCTATGGGAGCCTTGTGCTTTTACTTTGAGGTGCAATTCTTGTGAGGAGTATACAGTGACAGCGAGCAGAGGATCGTTAAAGGCTGGGGATCGCCTTAGAGTATCCCGCAGGCGCTGTGTGACCCACTTGATTGAGGGTCATTTACTAAGGGTGAGTGCCCACTCTGCAGGGTGTGGTAAAGGTGTAGGATCGTTAAAGCACCTGTTGAAACTGTGAAGCTTGTGAACAACCAGGGACTGTGCTGATTATTTTGTATGGACTCTAAGGGTTGCCTATCACTGTAGGACTGTAATCATAAGTGTAGCGCGATTCTAGCTAATATAAAAGCACAGAAAATCCCGGATAAAAACCCAGCCAAACGCAATGTGAACAAGGCTTTAAAGTGAGTCTGCACTGAAAACTGCAGTATTTTACTTACCTGGGGCTTCTTCCAGCCCCCCATAATCCACAATGTCCCTCAGCGTCCTCTGGGTTCCATCCGTTTGTAATACTGGCAGCTCCGTTATATAACGCGAGTCATAGTGACTGAGCATGTGTGTGCCCATCTCAATCCTGCTCCTATTTCTGTCAGCATTCTAAGCGTGCATGGCTCATACTTTCTAGAACCGTGCATGTGCAGAATGCGATCAAGATGGGGCTACGTATGCTCAGTCGATGTGACTCAAGTTTCGGTCATTCATCTAATGAATTTGCCAGCAAGAGAACAGAGGGAACTCAAAGGACTCTGAGTGACATTCCGAACTACAGGGGGGGGGGGGGGGGATTGAAGAAACACCACATAAGTAAAATACTGTAGATTTAAGCTCAGTTCCTGTTCACTTTAATTAATGATCCTACACCAATATCCTCAGAAGTGTCCCATGCTAATATCCTCTAGCATATGGACTGAAGATCCCTGAAGAACTTGTGCACCTGCTGCACACATTGCTCTCTGCCACCAGCACTTGCTTAGCTAAAGTTATGGAACATATTATATACATCAGTACTCCTATATTAATTTGACCTGGGGAAGGGTGGACATCTGGTGATCCCCTATTTTTTATTGTTATAATCAGTATATATTTTTTAAATGATGTAGGGTCCCTCCTCCAAAGCCTCTTTAACCCCTTGTCCCCATGCAGGCTGGTATAACCAGAATTCTGAGGGTTAAACTGTGTGGGGCTCCACACCCTGAGCTATACCAGCCCACATTGTCCATGATACGGGGGTCGTCATCACCACTGGCAGTTTGACCCTTAAATATGGTCCTGCTTAACAGAAGAATGATGGTAACAGGTCTATTGAAATGCTAAGTGGATGCCCGTCTATAGCCTAGGTTCTTAGAACATGGTTTGGGTGTTGGAGGAATTGAACCTACTATAGTCAATCCATTACAAATTGTTTTGAGTTAAAATAATGAATTATTATATAAGCAAATTTGAGTAAATTAAAAGCACAAAGGGCTGTTGGAAACCATAAATAAACAATTATGAAATACTCTTAATTGAGATTATGCTAAACACCATGAGGGGTACTTGGTCAAAACAATTATTAAAAAAGGGGCACTTGCTCTAATAATGGTTAGAAACTCTATTGTATGTCATCAATTGCTAGCTAACTTAACGTGAACCTTAAAATTCTTTAAAATAAACACATGATGCACCTTCAAATGAATATTACATATTTACTTCTCCCTCAGTTCCTCTCAAAAGCGAACTATTTTCTTCTTCATTTTCTTTTTCATCTTCCATGATTCCTTCCAGTTCTGATAAAATGTTGTCATAACTGCAATACATCAGTTGCTGTCAGTTATAACTGAAAGGACCACTGATGTGCAAGGTCATTTTCATGTTTCCCTATGGTTCAAGTGGGCAATTTTACAGTTTAACAATGTGATGACCAAGAAACTGTTACAGGGTCATTGACATTTTCAAAATGGATGACGGAGAATTCCATCACAGTGGACTAACAGGACACGGAGAGGAGAAAGAGATTGATGAATATACTACATAGGAGGTAAGTATGACATGTGTATCTTTATTTTGACATTTAATTTTCAGTTCAGGTTTGCTTTAAGCTAACTTTGTACTTTCCCCAGGAGGTGTCAATACCAAGAATACCATAAATATATTCAGCTCAACATAATGCAGTTCATTACTTCTTTATTTCTTTTAAAGAAAATATCAGGCCATCTTAAACCATGTTGAATGGCACAAGCTAATTAGCAAAAAAAAGTATATATGTTCACACCTTGACTTCACATGAAGTTAATCAGATATACAGTCAGACAAATTAATTTATATTCTGTCTAACAAGACAGTGATTATAACCTCTCTTTCACATATATGTCACAGAATAATGAGAAAACATCCAGGTAGTGCAGCCAATTATCAACGATTTTATGGACCTGTTTCGATAATCATTCATTTCTATGTAATTTATATAAACACCTGCTGTAAATTGAGCTAAGCTTAAACACTAATTACCGTATACTGAATCTCAAATACCTGTGCTAGACAGAGAAATGTGTTTGATATATGCTGACATTCAAGTTTGGCTATTAAAATATTCATATTTATTCACAAGTCTGTCCAATCACAATTATTTACGAGCAATTATTATTAGTATTATTAGTATGCATTCATATAGTTCTAATACCTTTTTTCAGCACTTTAGATTGGACAATATATGCCCTTCAGGAGGGCTTACTACACCTACCATAGAGTCACAGTGACACCACGACTATATTTTAGGGCAAATTTTGTGTAAGCGCAAATTAATCTACAATTGTGCTAAAGAGAACAGAAAAAAATAGCCGATAAAATCACTGGGGCACACAGTCTAATCAATGGCTCTCCCAATTTCATTTCCCTACCACAATCTAGTGTCCCCATCATGGATAGAGTGTAATGTACCTTTGAAAAAAACCTAAGGTTAATTTAAATGTAACCCTAACCTTTACCCATTTGAGTGCAACCCATCCTGCATATGTACAGCAGTGCAGAAACGGCTAATGATGACTTAAGGTCCGTACACACGCCGGACTGCAGTCAACGACGGGCCTGTCGTCACCTCCCGCTGGGCGGGTTTTCAGCAGACAGTCCGGCGTGTGTACAGTCTGTCGGCGGACTGATAAGGCTGTTTCTGAGCAAACCGCCGGTCGGATTGCTCAGAAACAGCCGTATCAGTCTGCAGACAGACTGTACACACGCCGGACTGTCGCTGAAAAGCCCGCCCAGCGGGAGGTGATGACGGACCCGTCGTTGCCTGCAGTCCGGCGTGTGTACGGACCTTTAGGGATACACTAAAGGACTATGCCATATTTGTCTGGGACACGTACTTCAAGAACACACATTAAGTCACAGCAAGTAGTTAAGTGGGTTAAAGGGACACTATTGATTGACATGTTATTTTCAATTGAGTTAGGAATTGTTTGGGAAGTGCAGCTAAGTGTTGGTGTGTTCATCTAAATCCTTATCTCTGTTTACTGTTATCTAATCCCTTTCACACTTTTCTGAAGACAGTTCTGAAGGCAGACTCAGCCATGAGGGGAGGGGTGTTTCCCTTCACAGTGCATCATTAACTCTATAGGTGCGTACACATGCACTACTACAGAGAACGTCGGGTCCGTCAGACCCTCCCGCTGGACGGTCGTTCTTCCGACAGTAGTGCGTGGGTACAGTCTGTCTGAAGACTGATAAGGCTGTTTCTGAACGATCCGCTCAGCGGTATCCAAACCCAATATCCGGCCGGATTCGGATATCCGAATAGAAAACCGGAAGGGACCTGAAAATGGCTTAAAATGCTTCCAAAAGTCTCTTCAAATGGCAAAAACCCCTTTCGGAGGTCTCTCTCTCTCTCTCTCTCTCTCTCTCGGCCTGGATGCCTTCGAAAGGGATTTTTGCCATTGAAGGTGATTTTGGCTTCTGCTCGAATACCTGAACTAACTATCTGCCCGGATTTCGGATTTCAGATGGGAAATCCGAGTTTGCTCGGATAGTCTATTCGGATTTTGAAAAATATCCGAATTGCTATTCAAAGTTCAGATAGTGGAAAAAGTTCAGATTATCTGAGTAGTTTGGATATCCGAAATCTTGCTGAGAACCACTGAGCAGAAGGCAGTTTGTGCTTTAGAGGGTTGGAGAGTGGTACAATAATGAGTGTCTGCAGGCAACAGTGAAGCATGGAGGTTACTTGAACGTTTGGGGTGCTTTTCTGCAAATTGAGTTGGATAATTGGTCAGAATTATTGGTGTTCTCAATACTGAGAAATACAGGTGGATACTTATAAATCCTGCAAAACCCCAAATTGGCCCCATATTTATTCTGCAGCAGGACAGCAACCCCAAACATACAGACAAAGTTATTAAGAACTATCTTCAGTATAAAGAAGTAGAAGAAGAAAAAGTCCTGGAAGTGATGGTATAACCCCCACAGAGCCCTGATCTCAACATCATCAAGTGTGTCTAGGATTCTATGAAAAGACGCAAGGATGCGAGGAAGCCAAAATCCACAGAAGACCTGTGGCTAATTCTCCAAGATGTTTGGAACAACCTACCAGCTGACTTCCTTCACTAACTGTGTGCAAGTGTACCTAGAAGAATTGACGCTGTTTTGAAGGCAAAGAGCGGTCACACCAAATATTGATTTAATTTAGATTTATATTTTGTTCGTTCACTGCATTTTGTCGATTGATGAAAATAAATGGTTAACACTTGTGTTAATCAGAGTGCAAAAGTTATTTTAAACAAAAGATGAAAAATGATCTCCTAGGAGAAGATGTAGGTGAAGAAGTGAATTGGATCGGTCCCTTTCTGTGCTCTCAGGGACATAAGCTCTTGGGCTATTCTAACAGTTTAAAAACTCACTTATTCTGTCGTCCTCCCTAACTTAAATTCATACTGCATAAATGAACTAATCATTTTTCATGGAATACTATTCTGCTCATTTGAGATGCCACCTGCATAACACAAGTTATACGATTGATAGACAACAGGCAGGGCACACCACAAGATCTTGGGAGCAGTGTGTTCACCCAAATGTACACATCTGATGTTCATTTAAAAGAATAGCCGAGAAAAGCCTGGATGGAAAGGGAAGACACTAGTGAGCAGTACACATTTTACATAATCATAAATGTACATTGTAATTTGCAATTACAATGCAGAATTGTAAAGTTACATTTTAGGAAAAATTATAATTTAGCTTGTAAACATCAGGTACTGCAATTTTGCATTTTTAAGCAATTTGTGTGTAATTTCAAGCTGACTTTAGCGGTTAATAACAAAGCCTCCATACATGCTATCTTCACCGAAATGTTTCAAAAACATTTTTGCTTTCCTTTTTTAAATTGATTTTCTCAACAACTACAAGATATTTTTGAGAAATTATTTTTTATCTTGTTTCCACTATTCCCCTTAACATACATAGCAATTTTAGAGACGATAGCATGTATTGGGGATTTGCTGTAAACCACTAAAATCCTCATGAAATTATGCAAAAATGATACAAAATTAAGAATGGGTTACCCCAAATCAATTGAATGTCCAAATCGTAATAATGTACGGCCTTAATTGCAAAATGTACACAAAAGACACAACAACCAGGGTATGGGTAGATACTGAGCAAGCACAGAACGAATAAATGAGGTTAGACTGCCTGTTGGAGTTTTTCTTCAAGGGAGATTTGCTGGGGCAAAGAAAGCAGATCCATCATCATAATACATCATTTTGATTTTTACAGATTACTTCCACTTCAGAGTCTGTGTCATAGGATACATGCAGTGATAACCTCATGATATTAGATGTTATCACGTGACTCCGAATTTACACAGAATTCTAAACTAAGACACATCAATGGAGCATCATTGCCAACAACTCTCTAAAACTAAGTTCTCCAACCCTGTCCTCAAGGCCCTCCAACAGTACATGTTTTGCAGAAAACCATAAACATACACAGATGAGGTAATTAGTGTCTCAGCAGAGCTGATTAACTACCTGTGTGGATTTCCACAAAACATGCAGTGTTGGTGGGCCTTGAGGACAGGGTTGGGGAACACTGCTCTAAAAGACATACAAAAATACTTTGTAAGGGACACCTGTATGTGCAGTGCACCATCTGATAAAGTGTTTCTTGTAAATGGACAATAAACTGTCCATCCCTAATGTAATGTGAACCCGAGGTGGGAATGATGAGATGAACAATTGTATTAACCCTCCTACTCCTAAAAATGACCTTTTTTTTAGATATCCCATAGTTTTATTTTCTATTTAAACTTTTCCAAAGTAGATTGAATGTTTTGTTGTCTCTTCTCAGTGGCTGTCTATTAAGTTTCCAAGAGTAAAAATACATGAACTATTGACCTTTTCCTATCTCCTTCTGCTCTTAGAAGTTGTATGCTGGCAAGAAAACTTCTATGGCTATACTTTGTTTAAAACTGATGTTTACTATTTTTCCGACAAGGGACTGGCAACACAGATGCTATCACATGCATGCCTAAAAATTAACTATTTCAGGCAGCAAAACAAAGCAAGTAAAACAGCCTGATTATTAATATGTTTTGCACTGTACATACACATGCTTATTTCATCATGTCACATATCATCTCGGGTACCCTTTAAATATGTTGATTTTAGGTACCATTTTAGTTCACTGGTAGCATCAAAAGTGGTTGAGTACTGAATGTGACACTCTAAATTTGCTTGAAAAGAAACTTGTTTTCCTTATATTTTGCTACAAATTCCTCTACAGCCTCCTTAGAATAAAAGCAAAGCTTAGCAGTGCACTGGAATGCAATGATGTGTCAGCTTGTTAATAATACAGCGCTACGATTATCCAACATGCATCCAGACTACTGCGCAATCGCAGAAGGCCCCAGCTGACGTCACTCAGTCAGACTGAGTCCGACTGAGCCACTTACCGGGAATTGTCTGCGACTGAACGGCAGCACTGAGGACGGCGAAGGACACAGCCATGCTTATGGGGATGGAAGAAGCCAAGGGTAAGTAAAACTACACCAATATGTTGGATCAATGAGTATCTTTAACGGGATACTGTAGAGGGGTCAGGGGAAAATGAGTTGAACTTACCCGGGGCTTCTAATGGTCCCCCGCAGACATCCTGTGCCCACGCAGCCACTCACCGATGCTCCGGCCCCGCCTCCGGTTCACTTCTGGAATTTCAGACTTTAATGTCTGAAAACCAATGCGCCTGCATTGCCGTGTCCTCTATCCCGCTGATGTCACCAGGAGTGTACTGTGCAGGTACAGACCATACTGGGACTGCGCAGTACACTCCTGGTGACATCAGCGGGAGCAAGGACACGGCAATGCAGGCGCATTGGTTTTCAGACTTTAAAGTCTGAAATTCCAGAAGTGAACCGGAGGCGGGGCCGGAGCATCGGTGAGTGGCTGCGTGGGTGCAGGATGTCTGCGGGGGACCATTAGAAGCCCCGGGTTAGGTCAAATCATTTTCCCCGACCCCCCTACAGTATCTCTTTAAAGGGTAGCAGGAAAAAGGGCGCCGGCTGAGGGTTGAAGAAAAGGGCGCCGCCATAGACTCTAATACAATTATCGTTAATACAGTGAAAAAAGCAGAAAAAAGGGCACTGCGATTAGAGATGGACCAAACCTCCGATTTTTGGTTCGCGAACTTCCGCAAAAGTTTGGTTCGTGTGTACTTTCACGAACCACAATAGACTTCAATGGGGAGGCGAACTTCGAAAACTAGAAACACTTATGCTGGCCACAAAAGTGATGGAAAAGATGTTTCAAGGGGTCTAACACCTGGAGGGGGGCATGGCGGAGTGAGATAAATGCCAAAAGTCCCGGGGAAAAATCTGGATTTGCCGCAAAGCAGCGTTTTAAGGGCAGAAATCACATTGAATGCTAAATTGCAGGCCTAAAATGCTTTAAAACCTAATGTAATTAGAGTACTGCTTCACACTGACACACCAAACTGTGTAACGCACCGCAAACAGCTGTTTGTGTAGTGACGCCCATGCTGGACTGGTGCGCACCATGGCGAGATTGCTCTTCCTCAGTGATATTAGGTAATGCGCTTTGAGTCCCACGGGAGAAAAGCGCTTTACAAATGTTATTTGTTGTTGTTGTTGTTGTTGTTGTAATGTCTGACTGCCTTATCAACTTTCGATGGTTCTTTCTCTACCATTGTTACAGCTTACATCTATTTTTTTAAATACTTGTTCTGCTTGCTGTTCAGTACCTGCAACGAGAATCTGTTATGGAGGGCAAGTCTGCCATTGTGAGTGACCACGGGTAATGGCTGGGGAATCAGGGTTCGATTCCGGTCCGTAGTGGGAGCCTAATAAATCGCTACCACCACCACACATCAAAGGAAGGCAGCAGGCACGCTGTGGACTAAGGAGCAGGAACGGCTACCACACATCCCAGTGGTACCTTTATTGCGTTGTGCTGTGACATCACCCTTAAACGCATTGTAAAGCATAGTTGCCAGCTTGTTCTGCAAGTGCTGCATCCTTTCTGCCTTCAGGTGAGTTGGCAACATGTCTGCCACTTTGTGCCTATACCGAGGGTCTAGTAGCGTGGCCACCCAGTACAGCTCATTCCCCTTGAGTTTCTTTATATGGGGGTCCCTCAACAGGCTGGACAGCATGAAAGTCACCATCTGCACAAAGTTGGATCCAGATGTACTATCCATCTCCTCTTGCTCTTCCTCAGTGACGTCAGGTAAGTCCTCCTCCTCCCCCAGCCACGAACAATACTAGGGGAGCGTTGAGCAGCACAAGCCCCCTGTGACGCCTGCTATGGTCATTCTTCTGCCGCCGCCTCCTCCAAAGAAACACCTTCCTCATCATCCGAGTCTGACTCCTCTTCCCCACATGACTCTTCCTCCTCCTCCCCCCTCTGTGCTGCCACAGGTGTTGAGGAAACACCTGGTTCTGATGAGAATTTATCTCACAATGCTTCCTCCCGTAACTGTTCCTCTTCACGCTCCTCCACAACTTGATCCACCACTCTACGCACGGCACGCTCCTGGAAGTAAGTGTACGGGATCAAGTAGCTAATGTTGCCTTCACTGCGACTCACCAGGTTGGTCACCGCCTCAAACGGCCACATGAGCCTGCATGCATTTCGCATCAGTGTCCAGTTGTTTGGCCAGAACATCCCCATCTCCCCAGATTGTGTACTTCTACTGAAATTGTAGAGGTACTGGGTGACGGCTTTCTACTGTTCTAGCAGGCAAGAGATCATAAGGAGGGTCGAATTCCAGCGAGTCGGGCTATCGAAATGAGGCATCTCACCAGCAACTTGTTTCTCCGCTGAATCTCGGCAAAGTGTGCCATGGCCGTGTAAGACTGCCTGAAATGCCTACACAACTTCCTGGCCTGCTTCAGGACGTCCCCTAAGCCTGGGTAATTTGACACAAATCTTTGAATGACTAGATTCAGCACATGTGCCATGCAGGGTACATGTGTCAGCTTTGCCAATTTCAAAGCGGAAATGAGATTGCTGCCATTGTCACACACCACATTGCCGATCTCCAGCTGGTGCGGGGTCAGCCACTGATCCACCTGTTTGTTAAGAGCAGCCAGGAGAGCTGGTCCAGTGTGACTCTCCGCTTTAAGGCAAGACATGTCTAAGATGGCGTGACACCGTTGCACCTGGCATGCAGCATAGGCCCTGGGGAGCAGGGGCTGTATAGCTGGAGAGGAGATTGCTGCACCAGTAAAGTTAAACTGCCAATCAGCCAAGGAGGAGGAGGGTGACGACAGCGAAGAGGATGTAGCAGGAGGAGAGGAGGTGGCAGGATGCCTGCCTGCAAGCTGTGGAGGTGTCACAAGTTGGTCCGCTGCACAGCCACGTACTCCCTGCTTGCCATCGGTCACCAGTTTGACCCAATGGGCTGTGTAAGTAATGTGCCTGCCCTGACCGTGCTTGGCAGACCAGGCATCCATAGTCATGTATCGTTAACAACATTAGAACATCAAAGGTTTTGAAGTATGTTATTAGAAGCTTTATTAGAAGTTTTAGAAGCTTGCAACTTTATAGTTTTATCATATTATTTTGTTTGTATGAACAGATTTTACATTATCAAAGATATTATCATTTCTATGTGCAAAAGGGTGTTTCTGCAAAGGAAGTGGTTAGGTTTAGACACCACCAGGGGGAGTGGTTAGGGTCAGGCACCACTCGGTCAGTGGTTAATTTTAGGCAACACCAGGGGGATGGTTAGGGTTAGGCACCACCAGGGGTGTGTGGTTAGGGTTAGACACCACCAGGGGAGTGGTTAGTTTTAGGCACCGACAGGGGAGCGTTTTGTGTGAGAGTAGGGTTGGATTAAGCTATATTGTTCAATTATGTAACGATTTTTAACGTTAATATCTTTACGTTATTATTCCCATCTGTTTTTTACAGCGGTATTTATTGTTAACCAAGTTTGACAACAATGTTTATCGTTATCAGATTTCGTTATCCAGCCGGGCCTTTTTTTCACGGTGCCCTTTTTCTATGCATGCGCTTAAAGATCTTTATATTGAGTGTACCCCTTAATTTTGCCTGTGACATATAGCCTATTGCTACTGTCATGCTTACTTCCTGTGCCTCCGACACACAGGAAGTTAGTTGTTCATTATTATGTGAGAAATGTATTCTGACTGCCTTTGGAAAATAAATAAATCAAACTAAATATAAATCAAACACCGCCTGAATGCAGCAGACTTCAAAATTACGAGTAGGAAAAAAAATCAAATTTTAAATTATAAATGTGCTGCACAGCAGATGAAATCTCCAAGCTCAGAATAGTAAATAAAATATGTCAACTTTCAAAAATAATTATAAGACATTGTTCTTCGCATCTCGTAGCCAAAGTGTGAGCTCCGGGGAAAGGACAACTTACTTGAGAACTGGATGGCAAAACCAGATTTACTGATGTAAAAATCTGTGTCGAATTGTATTGTCACCACGTTCAGTGTACTATGAATCCCTTCAGGGAGGAGGGAGCCGCTAATTTCTTTCAGTAACATCTCATTATCAAGAGGTCCATCCCAAACCCTCAGGATGTCGTGTGAAGCCTCAGTGTCAAATGCAAGAAACTGGAGGCTGAAAAATAAAGATAAAAAAGATAAAAAGAAAGTTATTTTTATGGGATAATACTAAATACTAAACAATGCAATTCATAACTTAATCATAAGTCCTTATGACTCCCAATACCTAGCCCTAACCTTTCTTTCTAATGTTAAATAGCTTATGACTCCAAAACTTACCCCCCCCCCTCCCTCATTTCTCCATTCATTATGCTTAGCCTTATCTTCCACCCCAAACCTAAACCCTTTAATGATGCCTAACCCCAGACTCTACCCCAATATTACCTTTTCTTGTTGCCTAAAGGCTCGTACACACGTCATACTGAAGCCAACGACAGGTCCGTCGGCACCTCCCGCTGGGCGGGTTTTCAGCAGACAGCACAGCGTGTGTACGGTCTGTCGGCGGACTGATAAGGCTGTTTCTGAGCGATCAGCCTTATCAGTCCACCGACAGACTGTACGCATGCTGTACTGTCTGCTGAAAACCCGCCCAGCGGGAGGTGCCGGTGGACCCGTCGTTGGCTTCAGTATGACTTGTGTATGAGCCTTTACCCTAACATTCTAACTCTAACAACTTAAGCTAATTTTACCCTACTATACCCCTTAGCTCTCTTACATAGCCAAAGTGCTATATCAAATGTAAAAACCGAATTCCACTAATCCTGATAAGGCTGCCACAGCCTATCTTTATGATTGAGCAGTAGTATTAGCTGACCCCCAGGACTGGTGGTGAGGTGCCAAACTGCTTTTTGGTAGACCACAGAGTAGGGTGTTACAGACTTGCAAAAGTATGCTCTGTACTCAGTTATGCAAATGTATAGGAGTCGTGTGGCTACGCTTGCTCTTTTGCTACTAAAGATGACAGTTCCATTGGTAAGATAAATTAATATTGGCGTTCAGCTAGAAAACACACCCATCCAAATCTTCTGCTTCAATCCACAATAATGACAACTTTCCAAGAAATTTTAATTCAAAAAGACCTGAAAGTTGCATAATTACGATGTAAATGTGCAGCTTTTATATGACTGCAAGTTCATCAAAAGCCCCACTAGGTAATCTAATGATTTCATATTCCGTTGTGAATTATCTTCAATTTGTTTTAACGCAGCTGCGAGATCAGTTTGGTGTCAGGAAAATGACATAACCATTTGTCATTGTTCTTAAGAAGAAGTGTTTAATGGGAGCGTTTGCAGGAGAAAATTACAATAATGAAAAGAGGCAGTAAATCTCATGTGATATTTCTGACAGCTTCCTGTATTATTGCTACCCTTTAAAAACCTTTAATATTGTACATACATCATCATGTCATCATTACCACCAAGTCAAATAAGGATATGCAGATAGGAATCGTTCAGCCCGCTTTAATTGCAGAGCGGCTGTCCCAATCGTTGACTTCTTTTGGCTATTGTCTCCAGGAATTTGACAAATTTTAGAAAGCAACTCACTGAAAAAGCTCTGTCTCTTCCTGAGTATTTTTCATGTGGCTGCAATAAAGAGATTAATCTACTCTTAAATAATCTTACCAAGAAGTTTCCTCCAAGCTTTGATAACTTATGGATAAGTTTTCTGTCTACTAAAATGAACCCCTGCTGTGTGATCACCTATGAAGATCTCGAGGCTCCCGTACTACCGTACTTCATCCTTCAAAGGTTCAGAGGCTCCTTATTATACAATAAAACTAACTCTGTCCTACTTCTCTCCACTACAGAGAAAGCCCACGTCAAATATTCATTAAATTACGAGTTGACTGCTGGTTTCTTCCCCCAAAGCCCAACTCCAGCCAAGTTTAATAAGTTTTAGGCCATGTGAGAGTGGGTTAAAACCTTGTGGTCGCTATTACGGTCTATGCTCCTGCTAGGAAAAATGTTCCCTACTTCTTATCCAAAGAAGAACCATAACACCTTTTTGTGTCTCACAAAGTATAAAAATTATAGTACCGATTAATGATTTGACAGGATACCTAAAGTAAGAGAAATATGAAGGATGTTTATTATTTGCGTACAGAAACACAACAGGCTTTCATCATCCCCTGGCACAATTATTTTGGAGTTAATTCTACTAAATACTTTGCTGGGAGCCCATCAGGAGTATATGTGAACTCTATGATGACTCTATGACATCAGGGTTATCTTTACTGCACCCCCATCATTTTCACAGCCCTAACCTCCACCATTAAATCAACACCTGTCCTAATGTGCAATCCTTTACTACTACATAACACAGCACTCCTCTATATCTTCTTACCTATACCCTTCTATATAATTTAACAACCTTTCACGATGTATAACTCTATCCTCCACTTTAACATAATACCACTTTCCGATGTTTACCTCTAAGCAACTCTTTGACATAACATTCCCTTCACTATGTCTAGCTCTAATCTTCACCTTAACACAACCCACCTTTCCCATGTCTAGCTCTAACCTCCCTTTAAAATAACACCCATTCTCAATGACTAACTCTAACTTCCCCTTAACTAAAAGCTAATTGTCTTGCTTTGGCAAGGTGCACTGGAGTGACTGGAGTGACTGGAGAATGTGTAACTTCCCATTGCCGCTCATTCCTCCCTCTCAGCAGATGTTTGCGCAGGGAAAGGCTGACTGATAAGGTCAAGAAAGATGGCTCTGGACGACCAATAATTCAGGCTGGAGTTGGGCACTAGGTACTAAGGGCTGGTTCACACAGAAGCTTGGAGGCATTTGTGACTCGTCGGCTAAATGCTCCCATTCACTTGAAGCATCACGTGGTTACCGGCTATTACCGTCAATTGCACAAATGTGGCATTCCAATCCTGATTTACTGCATCTTTTCAGCCGGCCCAAGAAGCCGCATTTAGTGTCCATGGTTGCCTAGCCGCTGCAGCTTCATGAAAAAATTGCGACGTGAAGCCGATGATCACCGTACTGCCGCCCCCGAATGAGACATCACAGGACGATGCAGCTTCAGCCCCCGAAGCCGCCTGCTGTCCGTGTGAACCGGCCATAACTGATGCTAAAACTCAGTGAACATTGTCTAGGTTAAATATATGAGTCAAAGCAAACAATGATTTTCTATAGGCCAGACCCCACTAATGAATTTGTACAGTGTCCTTTTTTGTCCGTTGCATTTCCACAAACAATAATTGCAACTGGTATGACTTTTAGAAAGTAGACTGCATTGCTATTCATCTGATGAATGACACACATCTGCTCTGGACCCTGGACATCCTTGGAACAATAAAGCCTTTCCATACAACAAAGACACAGTTTTGCTCCAGCTGAGTCTGATGTAATAAGAGGCAAACTTAACACAAGAATTTTGTTCTGGATCGGGCATTGAATGGAAATAGCACTTTATTTCTTTAACACTTATTTGTTCTTAAAAGGTTAGTGCATTGGGTGCACATGTTTTAAATACTAAATCTGACCATCTGGATGGCTCGACTATCTAAATAACTCTAGGGATGACAAGAGCGATTTACATACTATTTGCATTAACTGCTAAACGACCGCATCATGCCGAGGGGCGTGGCCATGGCGGCAGCCCCAGGACCACCTAACGCCCTTAATCTCCAAGCGGTGATCTCTGCTCAGAGACTATTAGACGGCAAAACCATCGTTTAATTAGCATGTACAGTGCTGCGATCTAAGGCATCGCTGTACTGGGGACAGCTGTGTGACACAGCTGTCCGCTCCAGGGGATCAGAGGTGATCGGCTGTCTTAGGCTGAAGCCTAGGGGAAAAATAAATAACAAATAGGGAAATTTATTAATAAAAAATAAAATACATATCTGTATAACAAACAATAAACACGGGCAGCAGGGGGATAGGGAATCAGACCCCACCAACAGGAAGCTCTGTTGGTTGGAAGAAAAGGGGGGGGGGATCACTTGTGTGCTGTAATGTGCAGCCCTGCATCTTGGCCTTAAAGCTGCAGAGGCCTATTTTACATAAAATTGCCTGGTCTTTAGGGGGGTTTAACACTGCGGTCCTCAAGGGGTTAAAGATGCAAGGACAAAGGTGTTTTTGCATAACCGTAATTTCACATCAAAATTTCTTAATTTCCAGCAAATTTGTATTATATTAATATTGCATATAACCATAATTCTGATCTGTATTTTGACAATTATTTGTAAAAATGTGAAATTTGCTTCTATGGGAACAAGTCACACAAAAAAAAAAAATAACTTGTAGAAAAAATGTTTTTAAACTATGTAAAATATTCAAAAAAATGTCAGATTTTAACTGCTTACTGTAAGTGACTGTGACACAGGAGAAAAGTAATTTATAGTACATTTTATTATTTTGAGAATTATACATTTTTTTTTATATTTACAAATCATGCATAATTTTTTTGTGATAGTTGTCCTTTAACCTCCTTATTGGAAATCACGAGTTCAGCTGGAAAAACATGCCAGCCCAGGAGCGGTATCCCCGAGCTGAATTCGTGGTAGCCGCCGGGAGGTTACTGCAGAGTATAGCGTTGTAACGATTGTGGAACTTTCTCCGTGTGCAGCGCACAACGCGTGCGCTGACACGGCGGAAATCCTCCACAAGCGTATAATTGCAGGCACCCAGCAAAAGGTGCTACGCACCCGTAGAGGGAAATTCCTGTCGGCAGATGGCGCTGGGGAGTGCAGAGGAACCAATCCTCTGTACCTTCACAAATACCAGACAGGAATTGTACGAAGCGCAGAACACAATTGCAAGAGAAGCGATTGCGAATGAGAACGAGCAAAGGGACAGGTTGTATGTGCGTGCGCCAATCTAGTCGCCACCCCGCGACCGCGCACACACAACAGCAGATACGAAACAGAAACACAACTGCAAGAAAGGCGATTGCCAGAAGTGACACAAGGCAGATCAGAACAGAATACGAGGATAGCAAAGGCACAGCAAATCATACAATGAGGAGATGCGAAAAATAACAAACGCTAGCTAACCGCTAACACCGCACTCATTCGCAACAGTGCACGCGGTTATGCGCGGTCTCCACGTGATAAGCACAATAGAGACAAGCACGCCTAACTAACCATCGACAGACAAACATGAAACAGAGGACACGAACGCTTGCTTAACGGTTACCTCACCGAGCCTCCAGCAAGCGGTCGTAGCAGACAAGACAGACACACGACAACAGGGACAAGCGAGAGATAGGATCCACAGCACTAGCGAGAAGCGAGTGCAATCCAGGTACAGAGTAGCAGAACAGAAGGATCCACAGCACTAGCGAAAAGTGGCTAGCGCGATCCCAGGAGACAGAACAGAAGGATCCACAGCGCTAGCGAAAAGTGGCTAGCGCGATCCCAGGAGACAGAACAGAAGGATCCACAGCGCTAGCGAAAAGTGGCTAGTGCGATCCCAAGAGACAGAACAGAAGAGATAGCTGGTAGCAACCGCTGCACCAGCTATACTCCAAGAACAGAGATCAGAACCATTTCCTGTCAACCACCGCTGGGACAGGACAACAGCAACAGAACAAACAAACAGATAAGCAATCCTAACTGCACTAAGGAAACCTGCCTAGTGCAGTTTTCCAGGAATTACTCTAAGCTGATCTTCAAACAAAGAACATGGCTGACACTCTCCAGAGTGTTTCACAGGAAGACTCCTTATGAACAGCAAAGCATTGTGAGACACACATAGTACTTATAGTACACACCTCCAATGAATGTGGCCAGGCAATTTGCATGACAATGTATGCAAATTCCTCAGCAAGCACAAGCTGCAAAACTGACAGATGCTCTTCTTTCCAGAGTCCTGCAGCATGCAAACCTACACAATGGTCAAAAAGCTGCCTGCCTGCACAGGCAGCTGAGCAAATCATCACAAGCGTGCAGCTGGCATTTTAACTTACCTCCCTGGGTATCCCAATGTCGGCCACCACTCTTCTTCCTCTCCTTCGAGGCGCTGCTTCCCCTGTTGAGATCACCATCTGTCGTCATGACAACAGCAAGCAATCTCACTATAGGTTTACAGCACCATCCAGAGGATTGAGGGAAAACTGCAGCACTGGATCCCAGGGAGGTGAGTGAGTGCTGGGCTGCTGCAGAACTCCCTGGCAGCATGATTTTTTCCAAGTTTTAGAATCTAAAAGCATGCAAAAAAATTGCACCACTTTTAGACCCTAAAATCCGGAAAGAATCATAATGTCATGGGGTTAAAGTATGCGGCCACTTTAAATAGATCCAGCTCAGGTTTGCAGAATCATATATGCTTTTCAATAACCTGCAGATCAGAAGATTCCTATTAAGTAAAGTCTTCAGTGTACTCCTGGAGTCACTTTCATTTTGTTTTAGCTTTCCAACAACACGGGATCGGTACAACCTCATGACATGTTGGCTACACCTTTCCACGGATAGTTCTGATACTCTTCAATGTGTTTATCTTTTCCCTTTTTGTTGCTTTGGCATCTTTAATATAATAATGACAAGCTAATGCCTACTGCTTTTCTCCACTCAGTGCTGTGATTATAAGTAGAAGGCAGCAGATCGGAGGCAGTTGTCATGATTAATTAGCCGTAGTCCCACACGGATTACTTGTGGGATTTGCCTGTACTGCTTCACATCATCTTCTGTACTGCTTGTTCCCAACGAACAACCATAAACCACAAATTACTGACATAATTATTCACATATTCCAAATAACTGCTGCTAAAGGGGCAATAGAACAGAACTTTGTCATCCTTTCTTTTCAAAGCAGAACTGATGTCAAGTAGAGGAGGCAACCCGCATGTAGCAGCGATGTTGTCCCCGTAACAACGGTTAAAGTACATCTTTCAAAAATGAAAACTGATTATACATAAGTCCAGATTAACATTAGTCAAGGTTCTGTGCAGGAGTGAATAGCTAATTAGGATAAATGGTTACTGTTTGTTTACCCTTAATCTGCCCAGGACAGGCTGATGCCTCTCTTATTCAAAGTCGTGATGAGAAATCCCTTCTCTATGATAGCTGTGTCAGTGACAGACTGAGGTCACTGAGTAGAGCAGGCATAATATTAGGTAGGAGTTTCATTTCTGATGCGCCATGGACATTTCCACAGACTTGAAATGGAACCAGTGAAGCTCAGATCAATCAGATGGGTTTGACTGGCTCTGTTTTAAACCTAGCTTGTAGTGAAGGAGGGGAGTTGATACTTACCTTAGAATTCGTAAGTGTCTGAATGTACCAGAGGCTTTCTAAATCCTTGTAGAGCCCAATTCCAAAACAGTCCATTTTTAAATTCTGGTTGTCCTTCCGGCTGTCAATGAGTGCCTAGGCATGTGTGAGAAAGGTCCACACATGACCAGCAGAATGAGTCTACTTGCACACAGCTTTTTTCCTTTATGTACAAGCACTTTTTTGGCCATGCACAGACCTTACAAGTACATTCCTGGTCCAGATGCACTCTTTGATGGCCACAAGAATCCTATCCTACGAGCTTTTATTTAATGGGTTTAGAGCATACATGTCAACATCTGGCCCTGCACTCCCCCTCCTACACTGCACCCTGAGGCTGGAGCCTCTCTCGCCTCTGCCTCGGCCCAGCCCTGGTGGCAACTATGCTTTCTGTACGTGGCAGTGTAGATGTGCTAGGTATTGCTATATCAACATATATGTGTGTGTGGGTGGGGAGGGGGCAGGGTGACTAATCATTTTAATCTGCTGGGGGCTGCATAAGAAGTTTATATTACAATATTAGTAAATGGCATTCATATTTATAGCTTTATCTCTGCTTAATTTGATATATGTGCACATTGGTGACCTCAACTTTCCAAAAAGATGTCCTGGACCCTCCTGCTTTAGTTGTATTTGTTTATGTATTTAACCCCACCCCGGCTGTATAGCAAATACATGTTATTGGATCTGCAATTTAAATGCCATTGTTTTTAAACATCTGCAATATGTGTATACAGTAACAAAATTAGCACAAAATTCTATTATATCAAACTCTAGTTTTTTTTTACCTTACAATGTTACCCAAGTCCACCTCAATACTCCATGTACAACGAAGATTATTATCATATGGAAAAGGGTATCCTGGAGACAGAATTCTACCAGAAGATTCTCCTTTGAAACGGCCGCCACATTCAGCTAAATTAAAAAAAGAATATATGTGAGAATTAGTAAATAGTAAAACTGGCTTCCACATTTTTCAAAAGTAACAAAGTCACAAAACGCCTGCAAGGAATGTATTATTTATTTTTTAAATGTAACTTTATATGTATTTATTAGGATAACTATGAAACTATGAACACGGTGGTGCAAGACAACAAGTAACCATTTCTCTGTGATAAACGAGCCATTTACTTATGGTGCATTTTTGCACTACAGTGTTTTCCCCAGAATTTTTTTTTCCAGCCAGGTGGCATGAAAAAGTGGGCAGGTGGGGTGTGAGGGGGAATGCAAGGCCACCAAAACTCTGCTTATAGCATAGGAGGAGGAGGTGAGCAGATGACAGCCGGGTGCTCACCAAATTAGCCGGGTGGAACACCCAGTTAAAAGAGCCTGGGGACAACACTGTACTGTTACTTTGGGTTTTGAGATGCAGAGCGAGTCGATCATGGAAACTATTGCTAAAATGTCAAGGTTGCACTGACTTATTATCTTGAATGGGTAAGTCAGCTGCTTTTGCAATTTTTAGTCTGGGATTGTTTTCTCCTGATGAAGGGACCAAAATATTTAAGATTCACAAAACACATAGAATGTAAAAACTGATCTATTTTGGGGGACTTGTACTTTTTGAAGTGCATGACAAGATAAGGATGATCCTTTTAAAGTCCCCTGACTGTACCAAAGTCCTACTAAAGTATTCTATTTCGGATGTGGAGAAGTCTATACTAGACAAAATACTTACCCTTTTCGGTAAAACTATGATATATGGAAAAAATAAGGGTAAATAACCCCTGGATCTATTGACTTATGGTTCAAGAGTAGCTCATTATGGTTCTTCTTTAATAAATCTCTAGTGAAAATATATACATCATTTTTTTGTTAAAACTTTCTTTTAAAGATAAATAGAATAAATACAGACTTACGCACATACACATATACCGGTAATGCTTTTTGAAAATTATCTTAGGTGTGGTAATGTATGCCTATTTCTCTTTCTGGTTTCTTTCTTGTTTGTTCACCAAAAATCTTAAGCAACAAAACCTCTGAATACCTTTAAATTTAGTCAGAAATTAAGCTTTAAGTACCCATATTTTTAGATCTTTTCACTAGATTAGACATTAGATTTGACACAAACATTAATTCGAATGAAAATCTCTTGATACTACAGCATTTTTAAGTAACAATGTTTGAAAAATTGATTGTATATAGATTGCACATGTCAGCTGGAAAACTGTTTCCTGTGGAACTGTGAAGGAATGACCATATTTAGACACATATCTTGGCTGCAGCTGAGCGATGTGTTGTGATGCCATGGGGAAAGGCATGGCACTTGAAAAGGTAGCTTCTGATAGGCAGGTTAAGGAGGAATACGTGTGCTCAAGCAGCAGCCTTGGCCAAAACTAGCTAGCAATTGTATAAAGGCATTAGTCACATCTTAATATATCTGCTTGTAGGACATCTGTCGACCCTCATTTATGTTCTGAAACTCCCTTCCAAAAAATAATTTGATATTTACCACCCTTGATGACCTGCAAGTGCAATCTTAGAACTCAGTTCTACAGGTCAGCATAGAACCTGAATCAAGACTTTGGTTTTATCAGATCACCACTCTTAGAATGTATACAGCTTACCTGCTCCCTTTATATTGAGTTTTACCCCTTTGCTCCTTTATATTGAGTTTTACCCCTTTGCCCCTATACCAAAGTAATGCTGTATCTAACTATGTCTCTTCTGCTATGTATCTGTTACTGAATTTATGGAGGATTGGCTGGTTTAGCAGAAAAAGATAATACTTATATGACCACCACATAAATATAATAATTATAGGAAACATATAAATCTTGATACAAAGTCCCGGACGAGCCCCCACACAAATCTATGATTGTATGTAACAAGTGGATTTTTAATTGACTTTACAACATGGAACATAGCATAGAAGTTGCAGTATACCTAATGGATCAATAAAATGGCCATATTGTTTGAACATTTCAAGATGTACCTGTTTCCTATAATGTGTCTGTTTAATTACATGTTACAAACAAGAGCAGCAAGCCCAGTAACAGACAGTTTAAGGGCTACAAAAATGGTTTGATATATAAAATAATGATTATAATAATAATAATAATGATGATAATAGTGATGATAATAATAATAATAATAATAATAATAGTGATGATCATAATAATAATACATTCGTAAAAATGAAGCTGAATATACAGTTGAGTTTTATACAAAGAAGACTTTACCAATGCAGGACGGCAGGGGGTAGTCCCAGGCTCTCCGCTCACCAGTCATACATTTTAGCAAACTGCTTCCGTGTAAGGTGTAGCCAGGATTACAGCCATAGATGATGGTGCTGCCAGCAAAATGTCCCTGGTCACTGATTTTATATCCAAACTGTGGCACACCAGGATCTTCACAGTGGGAAAGCTCAAAGACTTAATAGAAAAAAAAAACTATGAAGGTTTTTTTTGTTATTGGTACATTTAAAGAAAAATAAACTCCATATTTTTTGTGTGTGTTCTGAAAGGTTTTGATACTAAATTGACATTACAAAACTGTTCAAATCAATTAAGAAAAAAGAGTATTCAGACATTTATATAGTCACATAATTCACTTTATTCGGGCAACAAAAGACACTAGCCTAATTGATACTCCTTTCAGTGTTAGAAGATTCCCATTGGTCTGTTAAAGGACCAATAGAGAGTCTTGACAGATATTTAAAGCTTTTATGGGGCTCGCTATACTTTTTTTTTGCGGTTAACCCCTTGTGGAAATGGGTAAAGGGTACATAAGTACTCCTATATTAATTTCCCTTGAGGGGTGGGCATCTGGGGTACCCCAGATTCTTCAATGAACCCCCTAAGCCTCCCACCTCCTCCTGGGTACCAGAGGTGGGGAAAAGCCCTTTGTTCATGGTATAGAAAAGGCCTTAGGGTGAGAGGCTTTGCCTTCTCTCTCTTCCAGAGCATCCCACTTCAACATAATGGACCATGTGGTCTAGTATAGCTTAGGGTACAGAGCCTGGGCCCCCTTGGGCTCTGTACCCTGACCTGTCTAGTCTGCATGGTTGACAAGAGGCATTTCTTAAAATGTATATAGTATTATCTTTATAATACCTAACACATTTGGTAATTATAGCATGTACAGGGACTTTGCTGTTAACCACTAAAATATGTGGCAATGAATGGTCTGCATATGTATAAGTCAGATATCCGAAAGCCTTCAGAATGTGTATGGCTGCGAGGCAATCCTTTAGATAGCACTGGCGTAGCTGGAGTGAGCAGACCATTCATTCTGTAACCACTATCCCAATGGCTGCTGCTGGTAATGATATAACACGCTATTTGGCTTAACCAGGTGGAAAGGGCAGCTGAAACATTTGAGATACAGATGTATACTAAACTCTACATACTATGTTTTTAACTACATGCTGTCACGATTCTTGAAATCATAACGTATTGCCTCTGAAGAAGTGGCTGGTCTTTAAGCCGTGAAACGTGCTTCAGGTCATTCTTGACAATATCACGTGACACATGGACTTTTACTATATAGTTACATAGTTACATAGTTATTTTGGTTGAAAAAAGACATACGTCCATCGAGTCCAACCAGTACAAAGTACAACTCCAGCCCGTCCCCCACATACCCCTGTTGATCCAGAGGAAGGCGAAAAAATCCCCACAAGGCATGGTCCAGTTAGCCCCAAAAGGGAAAAATTCCTTCCTGACTCCAGATGGCAATCAGATAAAATCCCTGGATCAACATCATTAGGCATAACCTAGTAATTGTAGCCATGGATGTCTTTCAACGCAAGGAAAGCATCTAAGCCCCCTTTAAATGCAGGTATAGAGTTTGCCATAATGACTTCCTGTGGCAATGCATTCCACATCTTAATCACTCTTACTGTAAAGAACCCTTTCCTAAATAAATGGCTAAAACGTTTTTCCTCCATGCGCAGATCATGTCCTCTAGTCCTTTGAGAAGGCCTAGGGACAAAAAGCTCATCCGCCAAGCTATCATATTGCCCTCTGATGTATTTATGCATGCAGAGGCGGGACAAGGTCCTCCAGCACCCAAGGCTGAGACACCAAAGCGCGCCCCTCCATCCCTCCCACCCCAGCCGTCACACACTGATTGCTATTAGACTAAGAGGCGCCACAGGGCCCACAACCTCCCCAACACCTTAAAATCTAGTTATCTGGCTTGCAGTCACTGCTATGTATCCCCTTTTCTTATTTCTTTCTGCTTCAAACACAATTAGGAATGACAGCTGAATGAATTGTTCTCCCCCTCCTACACTGCGCCCTGAGGCTGGAGCCTCTCCAGCCTATGCCTCGGTCCGGCCCTGATTATACATGTTAATTAGATCTCCTCTAAGGCGTCTTTTCTCTAGACTAAATAAACCCAGTTTATCTAACCTTTCTTGGTAAGCGAGACCTTTCATCCCACGTATCAATTTTGTTGCTTGTCTCTGCACCTGCTCTAAAACTGCAATATCTTTTTTGTAATGTGGTGCCCAGAACTGAATTCCATATTCCAGATGTGGCCTTACTAGAGAGTTAAACAGGGGCAATATTATGCTAGCATCTCGAGTTCTAATTTCCCTTTTAATGCATCCCTATGTCCGTCATATCTTTATACCATTTAACAATTATAAGGAAAGCTAAGTTTTATAACTTTTGACTTATCTATTACAGGCCCTAAAACCCTCACCCTGAAAATAAGTATTAAACTAATAAATTGTATGTATGCAGAGTACACTTTTTTATCTACAAATGTATTGGTTGATTACTAGGCTTTGGTCTGAAGCTAAACAAAAAATTCTTGACTCTTCCTTGACATGAAACTGTATCTGGCTCTAGATGCCAGTCAAGGCAGAGATCTTACTTGGAGACAGGAAGGCAGCTGCCCTTGCACTGCGCACATTGAAGAAATATTTACCCTTGTCAGGTTCATTGTCCCCCCCACTAACTTTAGCTGCTAGGCCTCTGCCAAGAGCTCGGTCGAGGTTCTCAGCAGGGTTGCAATGTAATCATGCGTGGGTGGAAGGAACACAGCTTGAATGCAATTTAATAGATTCCGCTTAGCTGTACGGCAACAATACAACTGATAATGGTTGATGGTGCTCAGAAAAAAAAGGAATTAGATGAAATATCCTATGACTTTCCATTATCAATCCTGTCATGTCTAGCCTGTTCCATCCCCTGTCTGCTACCTGTCCTGACTTTGTGTTGTCTACTGAATCCTCACAATTGTTATCTGCCCTAACTCCAGTCAGTTCTTTCTTTCACCTATCCTGATCTTTGTTCTATTCTGTAATGGATCTCCTGCCTTCCATTACTTTGCCATGCACCGGCACCAATCCTACTGCCGTTAGCTTTTGTCCAGATTACATTAACCAGGTTGGTGATATGGAGGATTCACCTTCCTCCCCTGATTAATGAATAGGACCCTTATTCATTTTTTTTTATTTTCATCAACAAACACTGTTCATTGAGTAAAGTGTAGGTTACAAAATTTATAACAATTCACATCAGCCATATCGTATAAAACATAGCAGCATGTAATCAGAGCAAAGTTCCAACAATATCATACCAGATCCATAGTGCACCTCCTAGATGGAGGGGTGTTGCCCCGTCTTTCCGATTTACAGAGAGTGATTTCTTAACCTGAGTGGGGTCAGGTATAATCTATTCTAATCTGCCTTTGTGGTAACCCTGGTTTGTGAGTATCTATTCACATTGTTTTTATCTTTACCTGTTATCTTGATTTACAGCAGTGTATTGGGTTCCCAGTGTCCTCTTTCCTTTTTTTCTCCCCCAACATGAGTTCCTTTTTAATTCCCAACCCTAACACTGGTGATGGTCATGTCTAGGAGAACTCATGGAGAAGCATACAATTTGTGTAATCAGCTGCAAAGCTCTAGTTTTCTATGATCACATCCTGATCATGCCTATCAAATCTTATATAAATATCACTTGACCAAAGTGATCACATGTTTCTCCATGAGTTTTCCAAGACATGACCATCACTACCTAACACCACAATGTGAATTATTTCCTGAAACCTAACGCTAAACCCACCAAGTATGAATTATGTCATCATGCCTAACCTCCTCCTCCCTCATAGTATAGTCTTTCATTGTGTCCAACCCTACCTCCCTATCTCTAGTTGTTCTATATAACCTACCCCAACCCTATTCTCTCACCGACCTAAATTAATGCCTCACCCTAACCTCTAACCCTATCCAAAATTCACCTCTCATAGTCCTTAATACCAAACAGAAATCAGAATTCCGCGGAAATCCAGTTTACTGCAACTAACTAATTTTAGCCCAATCACAGAACTGAAAAGCATTGGACCAATCAGAGATTGGAGATTTTTTTCTGTGAAAATCGGATTACCGCAGTAATTTTAGACCAATCATAAGATTCTGTTTTTCCTATTTTCTGATTACTGAAATTGTTTTTGTCATTTTTGTTTCCTTTCTCTGATGCAAAAAAAAAATTTCAAATAAAATACTCCTTGGAAATCGGAAAAATGGAAAATCATAAAACCGGAGATCGGAAAAAATGGAAAACTGGAAATCAGAAATCGGGAATCAGACTTTCCACTGAATTACAAATTGACATTTCCGAACATCCCTAGTAAAAAACTGAAAGCTATGCCGTAGATATTACTACTTACTGGTATACACTAGCTGAAAGCCTTCATCATTTACTTCAGAGTCTGAATTAAATTCCAGCCACAAATGATTAGAAGTGCTGCTCAGTGTAAGGCCTCTCAAAGATGATGCAGTATAAGCTCCCAGCAAATGTGCTGTGTTGTCCTTCCCGTCATAAATCTGCAAAATAAAGGAAACATAGAAAAAAATTGTTTGCTGATGGATTTTCAGAAAGGAATCAACTATGAGGTCAGATTACATACACGAGGCACTAGACATTGCTACAGTAGGTCAGCTCAACAATTTTGTTACCATAAACAAATGAAAGTAAGAATATATTGGTCAGGATCCACCATAATCAAATTCTTACTCAAAGCCTTAAATTAACCTAATCATAGCACCAGGTCTAACACATGATTCTCCTCCAAACCCAAAAACTAATCTTTTTAACAAAAGCCTTACAGTAGCTGAAATGTATGTCTAACCTAACCCTCACACTAACCTAATTATTATGAAAACATTAATCCTAACCTTGCCGTCTTCTGAAGCCTAACTCTAAACAAACCTCACATAATCCTTAAGATAGCACACACTCTATTCTTAAGGCTTACCACTATCCCCCAAAATTTTAATTAAATTTTTAAAAATTTAAGATACATATAAAAACACATAAATAAAAAGTATTTACAATAGGTTTGCAAGCATAATTCGTTCCAGAAACATGCTTGTAATCCAAAGCACTCTTATATCAAAGTGAATTTCCCCATAAGAATTCATGAAAAACCCAGTTTATTCATTCCACAATCCAAAAAACAGTTATAGTAAAATAATATAAAATAAAAATGTAAACAAGTTTTTTTCCCTATAACTAGCAGAATCATTGCCATCTGTTGGCTCACCCCAACCTTTTTTTGTGTGGTTTTAACAAGGAACTTATACAACAACAGTTACTTTTGAGGATTTCATGGAAGCCCATTAACTTATGAATAGTTTATATCCAATTCAATCAGACTAATGGAATCAATGCATTTTTCAGATCGATCCCATCAATCTGATCTGGGTTAGCAGTTATTTGAAGTCAAGTGTGGGCTCGACCAATCAAGCGTTTCTGATCCTTCTGTCCTGTGCAAGAGTTCAGGTCCACTTTAAAGCGGAAATGTAAAGTCCTAAAAAAATAAAAGTTTCACTTACCTGGGGCTTCTTCCAGCCCCCTGCAGCCGACCTGGGCCCACGCTGTGACACACCGATCCTCCATTCCCCACTACAGCTCACTTTTCTTCTCAAACTGTTTGCCGACTTCTAAGTCAACATCCACTGCGCCCTGGCCACACATATCATCGTACGCGTTCCCGTGGCCAGGAGCATCCTGTACAGGCGCAGAATGAGAAAACCTCTAGTGCACAGTATGCTCCCAGCGACTGGAGCATGAACGAGGATGCGCGCAGCCAGTGGACACCACCTGCAAGAAAGGAAAGTGTGCTGTGACGGGGGAACAGAAGATCGGTATGTCACATCGTGGGCACAGGTCAGCTGCAGGGGGCTGGCAGAAGCCCCAGGTAAGTGAAACTCTTATTTTTTTTAGGACTTTTCAGTTCTGCTTTAAAGCAAAACAAAAGCAAATGCAAAGTTTTGCGTTGAAATGTACTCTAACAGAGATACCTAATACTGATTTCTTTCTTTCTTTTTTTTTTTTGCTGCCCACCCAACCTCCTTCTTTTCTTTTGTGAATTCAACAAAAGCTCTGTTTCACAAAACCTCATCAGCATAGTGCAGTTCCCAATAGAGCACCCCGTCCAACTCAAACAATTTACAAACTCAGGGTTTTTCTGTACAGATTACAAATCTTCCCTTTCTCACTGCTATGGAAAATATCCCATTCCTATAAAATAATTCAGCAGCCTCGGGCTCCGGAACAGCGGGACATTTCCAGCATACTAAAGCCAGGATTCTGACATATTCAATCAATTTCACTAATTCTGGATCTTTTGACTGTAATCATTCTTAAACCATACCACAGATATTTAGAGACAGGATGGATTCTTGGTTTAACAAATAAAAAAATATTGACCGCTTTGGCTAGCATAGCTCCTGTTTCCTAGGAATCCTCTGAAACAAGAGCTGAATTTATCAGCTTAAGTTAATTTAAAAATCAGTAGGTTTTTCATTTTAGAAAATATGAATGTAATTTTATTGCCAAATCACTAGAAAAAAAAATATGAACTGGCGGACGCAGTGAATTATTTTTGTTCACAAAAACTGTAAGGCACAATTAGCTTTAATTAATTCAAGTCACCTTTTCTCCTAAGTTTCTCCTCCTAGGTAATGTTTACACATTTTATCAACATAATGCCTTTCACGCCAGAAAATACTCATAATATTTTTGACAGTGCTTTTTTTCTCCCACTTTTTGGTACTTTTTTTCAATTGCAGAGTTCTGTAAACCTATTTCAAACAGCAGCCCTTATGCAATTAACTTTTTCACCTGAATTTTCTTCTAGGTGATAATTTCAAACCATGTTGACAAAATCTTTGTAAACCCCCAGAAAGAAAGTCCTCAAATAATTTTGTTACTATATTTTTTAATTAGTTTCTGATATATTTTTTTTCAGTTGCAAAGAGATTAAAAGGTATTATAAAGAGAAAGTAAAAAATGTTCTCCTAGGAGAAAACTCAGGAGTAAAAAGTTAATTGCATATTAGGCCAGAGGGTGAAAATGTATCTCCTAGGAGAAAACTTAGAAGAAAAAGTGAATTGGATTGGACCCAATAACTTTCACAGACACAAATAAAAGTTCTGTAACATTTGGTTAAGATGGAAATTCATTTCACTTATGTTGTTTAAGTGTGTATTAAGTAGTATTGTGCTACCAAGGTATTGTGAGTTAAGAGTTTTTTTATAGTTCAAAAAGGCTTTATTCAAACCAAAGATAACATCAGTACATGTTTAAGAGTTTTAAAGTGTTAGTACATTTATGCTTAAGTAAGCTTAGAATGATTTAAAATAAGACTTTATGAATATAGTCACAATACTAATTGTATATAAATTTTACAGTGCAAGCATTTCACAAAGCCATTTTTACATTACAAAAAGTGTATTATCACCAGCCCACTCAGTGCTTGCTGAAATACTGATAGCAACTCCACATGATAATGATAACAAATGTACAGAGCCAATTTATAGCTGTAAATTGTAATGCTTTGTGAACACTGCTGTTGGTTTATTTTAGTTTGGCCAGTGGGAGGAGCCCTGTGCTCCAAGGCTCCACCTTCCAGATTATCTAAACAGCAATATGGATAAGGTATTAATTATATGGAAGCTATATTGCTTTTTTAAGATAAACAAAGACAATTATTTATTATTTTCAGCTTTCAAAGATTAAGAAACTTAATTATTTATTTTCATGTTTTTTCATTTTTTCATGTTCATGTTTCCATGTACACGTGTGTCATGTGTGCACAAAGTTGTCTTAGCAATCGCTAAGCATGGCATTTGGAAAATTATATGAACAGAATGTTCCCAAGAAGTCAGTTACACATTTAAAGGGAACCTAAACTGAGAGGGATATGGATGTTTCCTTTTAAACAATACCAGGTGCCTGGCAGTCCTGCTGATCTTTGGCTGTAGTAGTAGCTGAATGGCAAACCTGAAACAAGGATGCAGCTAATCCAGTCTGACTTCAGTCAGAGCACCTGATCTGCATGCTTGTTGAGGGGCTGTGACTGAAAGTATTAGAGACACAGGATCAGCAGGAGAGTCAGGCAACTGGTATTTTTAATAGGAAAATCCATATCCTTCTCAGTTTAGGTTCTCTTTAATGAAACCAGATATGAGCCTTGCATGGCTCCTGGCAAAGGACTAACTTGAAAATTGGCTCTAGTTAATTTGGCTCCTTCTCCTTGTATTCTTTGGTAAGATAAGTTGGGGAATAGGGGTCTCAAAAGGTGTCAGATGGGCTCATGGATCTCCACCGGGCCCAAGGCATCTGCCTAAGTTGCCTTATGAGTGATGTGGCTCTAGCTCCTAGTGTAAAGGTAAACATGGCAGTCCATTATTTCTGCACATCATGGCTGCTTTGTGTTGGAAAGGACACTGATGTATCCAGCCTGTCTATCATGGCCATTTTGGAGCTCTGTGTGCTGTGTTGACTAGCAAGTTTTACAAGCAGAATAGTGTCTTACATTGCTGTTTTGGTAAACATGTCTTGCCTCCAACATTATGGAAGCTAAATATCCTGTGAAGGTTATCATATATCCAGGCAATGCTATATCAGCACTGCAGCATGGTGGCACAGTGGTGCAGCTGCCGCACAGTCATTAGCTATCTCGTCTTGCAGTGCTGGGTCACTGTTTTCAAATCCCAGCCAGGGCACTATCTGCACAGAGTTTTTATGTTCTCCTCGTGTCAGAGTGAGTTTCCTCTGGGCACATCAGTTTTCTCCCACATCCCAAAAGCATACAAATAAGTTAATTGGCTTCCCCCTAAATTGTTTAGTGTAAAGCCTCATACACACGCTGTACTACAGGGAACGGCGGGTCCATCAGACCCTCCCGCTGGGCGGGCGTTCCAGTAACAGTACAGCGTGTGTACAGTCTGTCTGCAGACTGATAAGGCTGTTTCTCAATGATCCGCTCAGAGCGTTCAGAAACAGCCTTATCAGACAGACTGTACACACGCCGGACTGTCGCTGGAACGCCCGCCCAGCGGGAGGCTCTGACGGACCCACCGTTCCCTGTAGTACAGCGTGTGTACGAGGCTTTAGTTGAGGAGCAGAAATGCAGACATCAAACCAACAAGAGTTGATTCCAGTGATGCCTTTAATGCCTTACTGTACATGGTTTATTGCAAGTTTTTGACACGATAAGTGTCTTCTTCCGGCATTATACAGAACTTGGTCAGAACCGTACAACAGTGGATGTAATATACAGAGACTTATATTGGATTCTATAGGCTCAATCTGACATGATGTCACACATTATTACCTCCTTTGAAATGTAAAAAGGCTTCCTCCCTAGACTATGATGCATTCACTACATTATACATACATAGACATATGAGTATGGTAGGAATAACATTGTGAGCCCTTCTGAGGCAGTGGCATTAGTGCTGGGCGTAATGGAAAAAACTACGCTTACGGATCATTACGCGTAATTTTACGCTATTACGCATTACGGAATTACGCTTACGGCGTAGACATTTATCTACGGTTCATGTCTGTAATTACGCATGGCCCTTACGCAATTACGCGTAAGAATACTGTAATGCAGGTTGTTACGTTATTGCCTTACGTATAAATTCCTACTAGCAATGAATGCGTAAGGCAATGCTCCCAAGCGGAAAAGTTGACGCATGGATCAATGTTAGGTAGCCGCCGACTTTAAGGGTTAATAGCAAAGCCCCCTTAATTGCTGAGAGCCTCAAATTTGGAGAATATATTAAGGAGATCAGAAGGAATAAGAGGAAAAATTTTTTTTCAAAAAGACCTTATAGTTTTTGAGAAAATCGATGTTAAAGTTTCAAAGGAAAAATATATACATTTAAAAACCTGCCGAATTTAACGGTTAATAGCAAAGCCTGCTTAAAATTTAGGAACACCAAATTCCCAGGGTATATTAAGGGGATCAGTGGGAATAAGAGGAATTTTTTTTTTTCAAAAAGACCTTATAGGGTTTGAAAAAATCGATTTTTAAATTTCAAGGGCAAAAATGTCTTTTAAATGCGGAAAATGTCAGTTTTTTTTGCACAGGTAACAATAGTGTATTATTTTCATAGATTCCCTCAAGTGGGAAGAGTTTTACTTACTTCGTTCTGAGTGTGAGAAATGTAAAGAAAAACGACGTGGGGTCCCCCTCCCAGACCTCTTTAACCCCTTGTCCCCCATGCAGGCTGGGATAGCCAGAATGCGGAGCACCGGCCGCGTGGGGCTCCGCACCCTGACTATACCAGCCCGCATGGTCCATGGATTGGGGGGTCTCAGAAGGGGAGGGGCAGCCAAGCTTTCCCCTCCCCCTCCGAGCCCTTGTCCAATCCAAGGACAAGGGGCTCTTCTCCACCTCCGATGGGCGGTAGAGGTGGAGGCCTCGATTTCCTGGGGGGAGGTGGGTTCATGGTGGCATCTTGGAGTCCTCTTTAAAAAGGGGTCCCCCAGATGCCCACCCCCCCTCCCAGGAGAAATGAGTATAGGGGTACTTGTACCTCTTACCCATTTCCATTAAGAGTTAAAAGTAAATAAACACACAAACACTTAGAAAAAGTATTTTAATTGAACAAAAAACATAACCACGAAAAAAGTCCATCAATATTCTTAATTAACCATTAATACTTACCTGTCCCTTTAAATAAATGATCCCTCGAAATAGCCTCGGAAATGTTCTATCAGTTACAATGTAACAAAGTTATTACAATGTAACAACTTTGTTACATTGTAACTACGCCGCACCCGATGTCACTCGCCGCTCAGCCACCGCATACACTTACGCGTCCGTGCAGGACGCTAAGTCCCCGCCGACCCCCGCTGTCCACCCCACCCACATCTGTCACCCACATGTCACCCACATGTGGGTGACATGTGGGTGACATGTGGGAGAGGCGGGGAAGGCAGCGGGAGCCCTTAGGGCACAGGGCGGTCCCGCATTGGGGACTGTGTGTGCCCCAGTGGGGGAACTTGTGCTTATGTTTCCCCCCCCCCCTTCCCCTCCTCCTACTGGGTTTCTTCTCTTTCCTCCCCTTTTTTCCCTGCTCTTCCCCACCCGCCTCTCCACCATCTGATCCTGCTTCTTTAATTTTTGACCTAGACAGGGGTGCCCCTTTAAGTCCTGCCCTATTCCCTTCCTGCCTGTCCCTCCTCCCTTCTCATCTCTTTGTTCTCCCACACAAGCTGCTCTCTCTCTCAGATCTCCACTCTTCTTATGCCACAACTGCTCCCGTTTTGGGTTTGTACTCGAGGGTGGCGCCCCGCGATGCACGGGCACCCATCCAGGGGACTTGGACTGAATGTAGGTAATTTGGGCGGCAGGTGCAGTATATGGACGAGATAGGTGGACAGAATTTGCCACCAATATTTTGGTGGCAACGACACTTTTCCTGCATAGAGGGAGGGAGAGACATCACGGAGGGGAAATGGAATTGCCCTAGTGATTGTCCCCCCCGATGCATGAACTCCTCCTTACATGCACTGTCGTACCCGATGCACCCCTGTCCTACCCCTGGGGGATCCTATGTGAGTCGCTGGGGGCCACCAACTCCTGAGGACCCTGTGGTCTTCTTGTTCTCCCTTTTGCGTATGATGCTCCCAGCTTGCTCCTTTTAGTGAGCATTGGGGGAGCACATCTCCTGCCATTCTGGCCCCAACCCTGACATTCCGGGAAGAGGAAATGCATGGGTGGGAGCTAGGACAGCCCCTGATAGGGTTTGTGGGACAGTTGGGGTTGAATGCAGCCCTTTAATTCCAGGGGTTTCCCCCATGTATTTTGTGTCCTTCTCTACATGCCTTCCTCCATCAGCATGTTGATTTTAGATTGGGAAATGAGGTGGTTTCTTCTTTTTAAACAAACAAATTAAATAAAGGTGAAGGAAAGGAAATTTCTTTATGTCAGCGAATAAAAAGGAACTCATGGGGTATAGACATGACCATAAGAATGTATACAGAATGGAGCGGAATGCACCTTTTCACAATGTTAACCTTTTCAATGGCACTTAGTTTGAGTTTCCCTTTATGTCAATATGTATTGATAAATTTTCCAGCATGTCACAGTTTGCTAGCCACTGGATTTGTGGCCACACAAAGTTGTTTACGTAGCACATAAATGTTTCATTCGCCGTAACGAGGCGATCCTCCCCCTCCTTCACATTCATTGGCTCCACAGGGAACAGCCCCCACTGTCATTCACGCCACACGACGTGGCCAGTCCCCTCCTCCTCAGCCCGATCACTATCACATCACAGTTCCAAGGGCCAATGACGAGCGTGATGGGCGGGGCTTCCTGTTTACATTACGGAAGTCCGTACACGCCGCCATTGCCCAAGGACACACGCACGCGAGCAAGCGCCATACCGGCGCGAAACGGCTGTTGTGCCGTCCTCTCACCCCCTGGTCACACCTCCGCACCCGTCCGGAATACAGGTCAGATCCTTCCGCTTCTTTCATGCTGTGAACCTGTATACCATGATGCTTATACCTGCTGGTAACAACCTGAAATAAATTATGTGATTTAAGGACGCAGTGCACGGACTGTCTTATATGTACTACAAATATACATTGTAACTACGCCGCACCCGACGTCACTCGCCGCTCAGCCACCGCATACACTTACGCGTCCCTGCAGGACGCTAAGTCCCCGCCAGCCCCCGCTGTCCACCCCACCCACATCTGTCACCCACATGTCACCCACATGTGGGTGACATGTGGGTGACATGTGGGAGAGGCGGGGAAGGCAGCGGGAGCCGGCGGGGACTTAGCGTCCTGCACGGACCCGACAGAGCTCTGAGCTATATAGCTCAGAGCTCTCTAAGCATCTTTGAATTTGGGCTCCAAGGAGCCCCATTGGTCCTTAGCAGACCAATGGGGTTCCTTCAAATCAGAAGGAACCCCATTGGTCTGCTAAGGACCAATGGGGCTCCTTGGAGCCCAAATTCAAAGATGCTTAGAGAGCTCTGAGCTATATAGCTCAGAGCTCTGTCGGGTCCGTGCAGGACGCTAAGTCCCCGCCGGCTCCCGCTGCCCTCCCCGCCTCTCCCACATGTCACCCACATGTCACCCACATGTGGGTGACATGTGGGTGACAGATGTGGGCGGGGTGGACAGCGGGGGCCGGCGGGGACTTAGCGTCCTGCACGGACGCGTAAGTGTATGCGGCGGCTGAGCGGCGAGTGACGTCGGGTGCGGCGTAGTTACAATGTAACAAAGTTGTTACATTGTAATAACTTTGTTACATTGTAACTGATAGAACATTTCCGAGGCTATTTCGAGGGATCATTTATTTAAAGGGACAGGTAAGTATTAATGGTTAATTAAGAATATCAAAGGACTTTTTTCGTGGTTATGTTTTTTGTTCAATTAAAATACTTTTTCTAAGTGTTTGTGTGTTTATTTACTTTTAACTCTTAAAGGAAATGGGTAAGAGGTACAAGTACCCCTATACTCATTTATCCAGGGAGGGGGGGTGGGCATCTGGGGGACCCCTTTTTAAAGGGGACTCCCAGATGCCACCATGAACCCCCCCCAGGAAATCACGGCCTCCACCTCCACCGCCCATCGGAGGTGGAGAAGAGCCCCTTGTCCTTGGATTGGACAAGGGCTCGGAGGGGGAGGGGAAAGCTTGGCTGCCCCTCCCCTTCCGAGACCCCCCAATCCATGGACCATGCGGGCTGGTATAGTCAGGGTGCGGAGCCCCACGCGGCCGGTGCTCCGCATTCTGGCTATCCCAGCCTGCATGGGGGACAAGGGGTTAAAGAGGTCTGGGAGGCGGGACCGCACGTCGTTTTTTTTTTATATTTCCCACACTCATAACGAAGTAAATAAAACTTTTCCCACTTGGGGGAATCTATGAAAATAATACACTATTGTTACCTGTGCAAAAAAAACCTGACATTTTCCGCATTTAAAAGACATTTTTGCCCTTGAAACTTAAAAATCGATTTTCTCAAAAACTATAAGGTCTTTTTGAAAAAAAATGTTTTCTTTTTATTCCCACTGATCCCCTTAATATACCCTGGGAATTTGGTGTTCCTAAATTTTAAGCAGGCTTTGCTATTAACCGTTAAAGTCGGCAGATGTTTTTATATATATATTTTTTTCTTTAAAACTTTAACATCGATTGTATCAAAAACAATAAGGTCTTTTTGAAAAAAAATTTTTTCCTCTTATTCCTTCTGATCTCCTTAATATATTCTCCAAATTTGAGGCTCTCAGCAATTAAGGGGGCTTTGCTATTAACCCTTAAAGTCGGCGGCTTTTTTTATATTATACGGGAGCGTAATATTACGCGATTACGGCAGACTGTGTAATTTCAATAGGAGTTTACTGTCTTACGCGTAATTTGTTACGCGTAATAACGTAACCTACGGTCTACGCGTAATTAATTACGTGTAATACCGTAACCTTACACGTAACGCTTACGGTGCATTTGTAGTGAATTTCGATGCATAATTACGCGAATGCGTAATTTCGGCCCAGCACTGAGTGGCATAGCTAGAGATTAAGGTGGCCCCATAGCAAAACATTCATGGGGCCATCAGATGCAGGCACTCTTGAGCAATGCTTCTAGCCTATCGATATAAGTTGATTTGATCATTTACATTCTCATGCAATCTACACTGCATATAGCCCATGGGTACTGAGACAAAGTAAGGAGGAACACAATAAAGTTAAAGTGGATCCGAGGTGAACTTTTACTCATTGCATAATTGTGTTCCTTTCCTATAGTTTATAGGGCATTCCTCAAGCCAAATACTTTTTTGTTTTTGTTTTAATACTCTAATTCCCTATAAACTAAATAAACCACACCCACAGGTTTTCAGAGAGCTTTGGCAGTAGCAAGGGCTCATGGGAGCTCAGCCTGGGCAGGAGGAGGAGGACTTTAGATAAGACATATAGACAAGTTACTTGTTATAGTTCGTTTTTCATCTTGGATACGCTTTAATTGTGATTGTATGAAGTACCGCTTGGGCCCACTCTGCTTCAGGACCCCATAGCAACTAGAGATGGGCCAAACCTCCGATTTTCGGTTCACAAACCTTCGCGGAAGGTTCGGTTCGCGGAAAGGTTCACGAACCGCAATAGACTTCAATGGGGATGCGAACTTTGAAAAAATAGAAAAAAATTACGCTGGCCACAAAAGTGATGGAAAAGATGCTTCAAGGGGTCTAACACCTGGAGGGGGGCATGGCGGAGTGGGATACATGCCCAAATTCCCGGGAGAAAATCTGGATGTGACGCAAAGCAACGTTTTAAGGGCAGAAATCACATTGAATGCTGAATTGCAGGCCTAAAGTGCTTTCAAACATCTTGCATCAATCAGGGAGTGTAATTAGAGTTCTGCTTCACACTGACACACCAAACTCACTGTGTAACACACTGCAAAAAGCTGTTTGCGTAGTGACGGCCGTGCTGGACTGTTGCACACCGTGGCTAGAGTGTAGGCCGTGGCAGTTTTCAAGCCCATATGGTCGCCGGGCTGTGGTAGCTCAATGATAGAACAACAGTGACTGTCCAGCTGATCAAATTTGGTCTGACCACTGAACAGTAAAAGTACTTAGATGCAGTGAGGTGGGTTCACTGAACAGTAAAGGTACTTAGATGCAGTGAGGTGGGTTCACTTAACACAACAGGTAGTTAGATGCAGTGAGGTGGTTTCACTGAACAGTAAAGCTACTTAGATGCAGTGAGGTGGGTTCACTCAACACAACAGGTAGTTAGATGCAGTGAGGTGGGTTCACTGAACAGTAAAGGTACTTAGATGCAGTGAGGTGGGTTCACTCAACACAACAGGTAGTTAGATGCAGTGAGGTGGGTTCACTGAACAGTAAAGGTACTTAGATGCAGTGAGGTGGGTTCACTCAACACAACAGGTAGTTAGATGCAGTGAGGTAGGTTCACTGAACAGTAAAGGTACTTAGATGCAGTGAGGTAGGTTCACTGAACAGTAAAGGTACTTAGATGCAGTGAGGTGGGTTCACTCAACACAACAGCTACTTAGATGCAGTGAGATGGGTTCACTGAACAGTAAAGGTACTTAGATGCAGTGAGGTGGGTTTACTCAACACAACAGGTAGTTAGATGCAGTGAGCTGGGTTCACTCAACACAAAGTTAGGTATATGCAGTGATGAGGTGCGTTAAGTAAACACAACAGGTACTGGGTATATGCAGTACTGGGCAGTACAATGTGCAGCTCCCTGTCACACACACAGGTAGTCACTGAATGTGCTGGGCTGCTGGCAGTGGCACACACACTATAAATTAGCAAGGCTGTGCATGCAACAAAAGTGTCAGTTTGACACACAGAAAAAAAAAGTACAGGATGAGCTCTGAAAAGAGCTGTTGAGGGGTGCTATAAAAGCAATAATAATCAGCCAGGAGCAAGCTAAGCAGCCAAGAACCTAACTAATCTGTCCCTAGAAGAACAAGTCTGCAGCAGCTGTCCCTAGTCTGTCTCTAGCAGGCACACGAGTGAGGCTAATGGCCGCCGCAGCCTGCCTTATATAAGGGGGGGTGGGGCTCCAGGGCTTAGTGTAGCCTGAATGGCTACAATGTGCCTGCTGACTGTGATGCAGAGGGTCAAAGTTGACCCTCATAGTGCATTATAGGGTGAATCGAACTTCCGCAAAAGTTCGCCTGGTCCAGGCAAACGCGAAGCACCAAACTTCGCCTGGAACCGTTCTCCGGCGACCCGTTTGGCCCATCTCTAATAGCAACTGCTATGGCGACTATGGCTATTGCTACCCCCCTGCTCTGAGGGAAAGTTAAGTGACAAGACAATAAACTTTGTACAGCACTGCCAGCGCTATATAAATACTAGATAATAATATCATCCAAAGACAAACTAAGGCATGTTTAGCCGAGCACTAGTTTTGTGCTCTATCACAAGACATTTCTTTAGTCTAAATCAGGTTAAATGAGGTGAGGAAGAAATACCCAGACTGCTACACAAGTCAACAAAATGCAATTGAACTCATTATGCAAATGTTAATTGTTTAGGTCGGCTAGTCTATAGGTATGTGTTATCTGTAATCCATTTACCTTAGGTGGATGAAACAATAATTTATGTTGAGGAGACCTTGACACCACTTGTCATCAACATACAATACAGTCCTATTTTCTCATCATTACTTGAATGCTTATTTGCACTTGTAAGAGAGCATTTCTTTCTCACCCCCATTTGAATATTTGAAATGAAGAGGTTTCTTGCAGTATTACAGAAGCAGCAACATTTCTAAACACTAAATGCTGTCTAATTGAAACCTCTTTTTGTTTTTGCCTTAGGAAAACCTCCTAACTTAGAAAATGAGGAATTGTTCAAACAATTAAATATGGATACACCTAAATGTGCATTTTATTAGAAATTCAAAATGTATATTGTTCCTCTCTTTGCCCTCAAAACAGTTTAATTACGTTGTTACATGGATTCCACTATTGCATCAATTCCAGAGATGTTCTTGTCAACTAGTGTTGCTGTTTGAATTCAGTAATGCCGTCTCAAGCAGTTCAGCTCCGTCACTTGTGGAGAAAGTCGTGAAGCTGCATTCCAGGTTGTGCTTCACCTGACTTGGCACACTTGGGGATGCGGGCTCGCTCTATGATCTACTCACCTCTTGTTAAGCGTTCCTTCATCTGCAAGACACCTCTCCTGGTTCCACTCACCTCGGCATGTCACTGGACACTTGTACCTTACTACTCTCCCTCTGCTTATCACTTAGCTCTTTGCATTACTTTCTTGGTTGGTTACAGGTGGTGATTATACTCCTGCCATGCTTTTTGTACAGGTGCTTTTTTGTTCCCCCATATGAGTTTTCACAATTGTACTTGCATATTGCACTTTATACTCCATTTTCAGAGTGGGCTGTGCTCACCTTATTTGGTTTATTTTTATGAGTTGAGCCTGTTATTAATTCTCTCTTATAACTTATATACTCGCGTATAAGCCTAATTTTTCAGCACAAAAATGTGCTGAAAAGTTACCTCTTTGGCTTATATGTGAGCCAGTGGAGCAGAACGGATGGGGGGGGGCAGAGTTTGTTACTAGCAGAGGAGTGTAAGGATCTTGCACTAGTGATTCTGCTCTTGCCAGCTGTGTCCGTGCCCTGTATCTCCTGCAACATGGTTTGCAAGGTGTGCTGCTAAAGACTACCCATGTTACCTGGCTTGTTGAGCATGGTGTGCAATCAACGTGTCAGCGGTGCAGCGATCAGGGATTCTTCCTGTGTGGCAATTGCAGTTTCTCATATCTGACATCATCTAGTGGCATCTTGAGACACAGCTGTATCATCCTTGGAGCACATCTGGCTATGAAGAGAGGGAATGACTTGTACTGGGGGCACATCTGACTACCGTGGAGGGGGCTATACAGGGGAGGGTGCTTATACAAGAGTCAGTCACTTTTTTTTCCTGGTTTGTGAGGGAAAAGTGGGTACTTTGGCTTATATGTGGGTCTGCTTATATGTGAGTATATACAGGTATGCAATTTGTTATTTTTTAACTAATTTTTTTTTTAATTTTGTAAACAGAAGATAACATACAGTTGAACTTCAAACACTTGTCATACATTAGTACATACAACTTTACAACTCTGATGCAAAGAAATATTTTAGCATATGAGAGAAACTAGACAATTGGATGTCTAATTCTACTATCTATCGTAAAGTAACAACAACACTAATAGTAATATAATAGGCATGAAATTGAAAGTGATATACAATTATACAATGGAGTAGACAAATTAGTATGTAGGTTGGGTCTAAGAGTCCGGTAAGGAATAATCCTTGATGATTGTGGGGGTTGGCAAGTTATATAGAGTCGGAGAGGGTCCATTATATCTCTAAGTATTAGAATCAGTATATCTCTATAAGATCTAAACAATTGCTTAATGGGTTTGGAGATTGTTTTTATATGTGGAGTACCACTCGAGCCAGAATTTCCAATATTCTAGGAAGATTTTTACTTTACAAGTTCTAGCATACATGTGTTCATAATATACAGTTTTGCTGTACTATAGTAATTACTTGTATGCTATTCGGACAGTTATCTTTTTTCCAGTTTCTGGAAATGGGGATCTTAACAGCAAGGAGAATATGTAAGATTAGAGTTTTCAGATGCAATGGAATCATACTAATATCTAAATGGAGCAATATGTATGTCTTCTTTCTTTTTTGAGCGATGTATCGTGCCAAATCCAATTCCGGGTATAACCCTGTTATGCTTGGCGAAATAAATGATTCTGATTCTGATTTTCACAATAGGGTCTCAGGTTTGCAGGGTAAATGAACACCTGTGATATCATAAATTAGCTGAATTGTTTGATTCCGTAGAGGCATAATTTTGGGGCAAAGCCACCAAATGTGGATAAACGTACCCGTTGACTTACGTGTTCTCCAGCATGTGTTAGACGTAGATTGATCATATTTTGATAGTTTATCAGGAGTCAAGTACCATCTTAACAGTATTTTTTGAGAAGTTTCCCAATGTGCTGTACAGTGTAAATTGTGATTAGACGTGTAAAAAAATTTGTTCCATTGCTCTTGGGAGAACTCTTTTCCCAGGTCCTTTTCCCATGATAATATATATTTATGATTACGCTTGTGAATCTGTTTTAGACATTGGTATCAAATATCTGTGGGTGATTTTTTAATCATATTATATTTAATGATATTATTCTATATCGATTAACCCATAATCAGCCCATTTAGTTATGTTTAAATTGTCAATTAGAGAGTTTAGCCATATTAGGGGGCATTGATGTAGCGTGATTGAGTCAGAAGGCTTTTGTGTGGAGGCAAACCGTTTTAATGCCAACCATGAAGCTTGAATTGCTGGGGACCGGGTTTT